>NW_014013449.1:0-32210 GCF_000611645.1 Monoraphidium neglectum
CCACAGGATGTCCCTCACATCAGCCAGCAGCCCCTCACCCCCGGCGCCGCCCCTCAGGAACTGCGTCCCCAGGTAGTAGAACGCCCAGGGGTAGAACAGCCCCCAGAAAGACGTGCCGCCCGCTTCCACCAACGCACCCCATTTGTCACCGCCATCGCCGCCGCCAACACCGCCGGCGGCGGCCGGCCCGGCCTCCTCGCGGCCGCTGAACCCGGCGACTCGCGAGGCGGCGGCGACGAGGCGGGCGAGGGGGGAGGACGCGGCGTCGGCGGCGGTCTCGGGCGTGGACAGCGCCTCCACCATGTTTTTGAATAGGATGGGGACGGCCAGGTTGATCGCGCGCTCCGCCATGACGAGCGCGAAGCAGCCGAGCAGCCGCGCGCGCAGCAGGCCGGTGGGGGGCCAGACGTAGCGGAACGCGCCGAGCGCCATCTGCCAGCGGCCGTCGCCGGGCCGCCTGCGGCGCGCGGAAGGGGCACCGACCCAATCAACGACCGCGGAGCGAGGTCCCTCTGCAAGGAACCTATCAGCCTGCAAATACAACGGGGCCTGGCATATAATCGCCACGCATCAAAACTCAGGCCTCAACATTTGCCCTGTCTATACGACGCTGCTGCAGGTGGCACGGCGACCCCCACCCCCCTCGCTCACCAGCGCTTGCCTCGGGACCCTGCGGCGGCCTCCTCTGCGTCCAGCAGCGGCTCGTAGTGGCCGTCGTATGAGGAGCGCGCCAGCAGCTGGTGCTGCTGCACGACCACCTGCGCACGTGGCGCCAGACGCGAGCAAACCGCGGGATCGGGTGCTGCCTGTCGCAGCATGGCTTCCATGTGTTTGAAACGGCTGCCGGGCGAACGCGCGCCGCAGGCGCGGCGCACGTGCCGCGGCCACCTGCAGCCGCAGCCGCGCCGCGCCTGGACGCGGGCGCGGGGGCTCCGCCGCGCCGCGCATCCCTCCCTCCCTGCACGCTCGCTCGCTCGCTGGCGTGGCGCCGCGCGCCTTTCGACAGTGACACCTTATCCCCCTGGTCTCTACCCACGCCTGCTGCCTTGCGCCCCTGCCCCCCTTCCCCCGCTGTCCCCCAATAACCCCAAAGGCCCCACCTCGCAGACCAGCAGGGCGAGCAGCATCACCAGCTGCAGCCCGTGCAGGCTGACGCGCGCGATGTGCTCCCCATCAAACAGCTCGTCCCCCGCGCCCGGCGCGCCCGCCGCGTCCTGCGCCAGCAGCAGCCCGACCTGGGGGGGGCGAGGGCGGCGCGCGGCGTGGGGGGCCGGCGGCAGGGAGGGCTCCGAGGGTGGGGGTGGGTGTGGGGCTTGGTTCGTGCAGCGGCGACTGCAGGCCTGTTGTGAGGGTTGAGATTGTGGCGCCTGTAGCTGCCCACTTTTCTGTGACAAGCTGCCAGGTACGGCTGGCACCCAGGGTTGAGTAACGGTGTCAGTACAAGGCAGTGGCACACAACTGCTGTCCGCTGGCCGGCTGCCTGCCGGTGTTGGGCGGCTGGGCGCACCTGCGCCATCGTCATCAGCAGCACGCCGCTGAGCCGCAGCCCCAGCTGGGTGCTCCAGCAGCAGGCCAGCACGACCTGCGGCGGCGTCGCAGCGGGCGCGGTGCGTGTGCGGGCCGGCAGGGATGACTCTGGGAGTCGAGGCAGCACCAAGGGCCAAGCTCGGTCCGAAGATTGGCGTTGTCACCCCTGGAGTGCGGCAGTCCCAGGTGCAGTACAACGTCACAACCGCATGGCACGGTCGCTGCTGCTGCATTCACAGGATCGTATATGAGTTCTATGCGCGAGCTGCAAGCCCGGCGCTCACCAGGGTGAAGGAGTAAAGCAGCAGCACACACGCGCCATCGGCATCGACCGCCGAGAGCGTCGGCCAGTGCTGGAACTGCCGCGCCACGATCAGCGTGGCCTGCAGCGCGGCCAAGGCTGCATATGTGCATACCCGTACACATTTGAACGCCTTGAACCGCCTCTCGTCCGCGCTTGTAGTCGGTGCTGCTGACTGCACAGCCCACCGCAGAAGAACGAGAGTGGTGACAAAAGCTGCGGCCGTGCCAGCAGGGAACACAGTGTGCACGTCCATAACGTCGGGTCCACGGAGCCTCGGTCCGAGATGCCGACAAGCCCCCTCCACGAGCTATGACGAGCTCAGGGCACACCCATGTTTGCTCATTGGGTCCAAAACATCACAATAATGGTCGCAGACCGCAGATCATCTGTTGCGCGCGACGGACGGAAATAAAATCTTGCCACACGACGGGGAGGTTGTTGGGTGGCCATGAATGATATCTACAACCGCTAAGTGTGTTGTATCTAGTTGATACACGTCAACGCTGCGGTGGCGTGGTGTTGCACGCAGGCGCGCATGCGCGCGTGCGTGCGGGTGTGCCTACGTGCGTGTGAGCGCGCGGGGATGGGTGCGTGTGTGGGTGTGCGCGCGTACGTGTGCGAGTATGCCCACTATTAGGACTGAAATATACCATCATCATCAGCAGCAGTGGCAACAGCAGTGCTTGCCGCATTCACGGCACGGGCTGCCTGGGCCTGGGTCGTCGGTGGGGTGGGTCGGCTGCTCTCGCCTGTGTGTGCTGCATTTCCGCACCAAGTCAACAGAAGGCGGCTGTGGCCGGACTTCACAGGCGTTTGGGTCGCTACACCTGCGGTTTGTGTGCCTTTGGCCCCATATCATGCCTTGTCACTACAGGGGCCATATGCACTGCAAGCAAGCATCCTCACGCACCATTGCTTCTACAGGATGGCATTGCGCACAGCCGCGTCAGCGTCTCGTGATGACTAGCTCTAATTATGCGATTGAGCTGGATCGCTTGAAGCTGCCGTCCAAGAATGCAGCCTCTGGACGTGGCCTTGCACGTAGGCTGCAGGAATTCAGGTCGTACCAGGTAGGGCAGGGCGACTAGCTGGCATATGTGGCAGGGCGTCAGCACTGCATGCACAATTGCTTACAGTTGGTGGGAGATATGTCACAGCAGTCAAGCAGATTGGTCAGGGGTTCACATCTCATCGGAATGCGTGCCTGCTTCCCAGCCACTCTCCCTACGCAGCGAAATCATTGAATCGGGCCGGCTGTGGAGGCCGCCAAAGGCATCGTCCGCATCGCCATCATCGCCGCCACCACCACCGTCACTGCTGCTGCAGCTGCAGCTTTCACAGCTGCAGCTAATGCTGCTGGTGCAAGAGCAAGCGTCATCATCATCACCGCCCCCATCCTGGTCCCCCACCCCGCCGCGCCGCCTGACCGAGCGCCGACTGGCTGTGCGGCCACCGCCCGCCGCAGGCGCGCCGCTAGCAGAGCCGCCTGCCCTGTCTGCTGCTGCCTGCGCCGCGTGGCGGGCCCTGCGCGCCCGCCAGGCCCGCTGGATGCGTTTGACCATCCCTGCCATCAAGTGCAGCTCCTGCTCCCAGGTCCTGCGCTCGGCAGCACGGATTACGGCACAGATGGCGTTGGGCCGGAAGTCACTGGGTATGGAAATTCTGAGGCACCCCACGTGCAGGGTTGAGGGCTGTTGCTGTCAGCAACACTGCACTCCCGACCGTAAACATAGCTCTCGGCAGCATCCATGCGACCCCAGCCAGCAGGCCTCTCACGCAAGCGGCCAAAGGCTTCTCCTGCACAAGCGTCGGGCCCCACCTTGCCACCAGCACAGCCCTGCACGTGCCCCGCGCCCACCTGGCGTAATCAAACTCCAGGAGGTGGTGCTTGCTCTCCAGGCTGAGCCACAGCTTGTCGTCCTCGGGGTCCGCCACCGCCTTGCCCTCCGCCAGCAGGTTCTCCAGCTGCCGCACGCGCTGGCCGGTGCGCGCCCTCTCCGCCAGGGACTTCCGCACCGCCACCTGGGGCGCGTGCGGTGCAAGGATCAATGAAGGGATGGCGCGCGGGGTGGGAGGTGGGATGCAGGCGTGGAAGCACGCTGACTTTGTTGTGAGGCGGAGTGAGCGCGGGGCACCGGCCTGCCTACTGGGTGTTGCGACGCTCGGCCCACCGCCCCCGCCTTATCAGGCATTGTATGATGGGATCTGCTGATGCAGGGTGGACCGCCTCTCAGCAGCGACTCGCAAGCCGTGCGTCACGCGGATTGACCACTGAATCCCGCCGGGTGCGGGTTCGCGGCCGCCGCGGATGGCGCAGAAAAGGCGGTGCGCGCACCTTGACAACCTCCCGCGCGACGTCCCTCTGCTCTGGCTGCCGCAGGTCCAGCCTGCAGCGCGGGGCCGACGCAGCCGGCAGGGTTGCGTGTCTGGGCAACGCGGGCGCCCAGCTTTGTGCCCTGCCGCGAGCTGGCGTCCACGCGCAGGCCCCGAGCGAGTGTCGAACTGCGGCGGCATGGAGAGGTCCCTCGGGCTGCACATTCCGCGCACATTCGTTGCTCCCTTGGCCCGCGGCCCTCACCTGAAGTGCAGCCCCTCTGGCCGCGCCAGCGTGGCCCACACCAGGTACGGGCCCAGCCGCCGCATCAGCTCCAGCTGCTCGTCCCCCGACAGGAACTCAAACACCTGCCATGATCATTTGACAAAGGGATGCAGCGAAATCGTCGGCAGAGTGGGCCGGGGGCCTTTCGCCCTCACGCAGTCCTGCAGGAGCCCTCAGCAGCGATCGCCAAGGCACGTGCCCAGCACCCTGATCGCGTGCGGTGCTGTGTTGCAGTCTGTCTGCGGCCTACACTCCTGTTCAGTCTTCCGCTGGTGCTTGCTTGCCGCAGCGCACGACCTCGCCCCAGCCGCCCGCGCCCACCTGCACCATGTTTGACCGGTCAACGACCCTGGACCAGAGCGTCACGACAGCGCTGCACCTGTCCTCAGCCACCCCCGGCCCGATCGCCCTCAGCAGCGCCACCAGCTGCGCCGCGCTCACGCGGTCGCCCCAGGCAAACGCCCGCAGCGCTGCGAGGCCCGCCGCGCTGCGCGCCGCCGCCGCCGCCGCGACGTCCGCCGCCGCGCGCCGCAGGTTCTCCCGCGAGCGCGGCGGGAGCAGCGAGAGCAGCTGCGCCCGCAGCGGCGGGGGCAGCAGGGCCGGCGAGCGGTCGCCGCCCTGGGCGCCGGTGGTGTCCGTCAGCAGCCGGGCGGCCACCACTGGAGGCAGCGAATCCATGAGCAGCGCCGCCGCCTGCGGCCCACCGGGCAGCATTTCAGCCAGGCGCGACACCACGACGACCGCCTTGGGATCGCTCACCGCCGCAAACGCGGTGGCGAGCTCGGCCGCGGAGCCGGCGCGCAGCAGGCGCGCGAGGACGGCGTTGGTGCGGCGCGTGGCGGGGTCCACCTGCGCTGCTCCTGCGGCGGGCTGGGCGCCCGGCCCGGAGGCCGACGCGGAGCGGCCTCTCTGCGCCGCCCCGGCGGCGGCGGCGGCCGCGACGGCGTCGCCTGTGACTGAGCCGCGGAGCCCGGCGGCGCTGGAGATGCTCGCGCGCGCAGCCCCCGCTGGGGGGTTGCGCATCAGAGAACTCCGCCTGACCAGGGCGGGGCCCCCGCCACGCGCCCCGCTCCCCGGCCGGCTGCCCGCCATCGCGCCGGCCCTGGAGCCGCCCGCCGCGCCGCCCGCGCCCGCGCCAGAGCCGCCGCCCCCGGCAGTGGCGGCCCTGCTCCCGGTCGGCTCAAAAAGCAGCGCCGAAGGGTCGAGGCCAGTCCCCTCCCACCAGTAGCTGCAGCGGTCGATGCTCCAACCGACCACCGCAGCAGCTTCCGGCCCCTGCGCGCCGCCAGCGGCGCCGGCCGCGTCGCGCCAGGTGACCGGGCTGCCGCCGGCCTCGGCTCCCGTGGCATGCGGGGTGTCGCCGCCGCCGGCGCCAGCGCCGTTGCCGGCGCCGTTGGCGCCGACGCTAGCACCGTTGCTGCCAGCGCCGACGCCGCCGCCGCCCCTGGCACTGGTATTGCCGCTGCCGCCGGCGCTGCCGCCGCCAAAGCCGAGGTAAGAGGCCGCGGCCGTGCTCCTCGCGCGCTTGACCCGCCGCGCCTCCCTGGCCGCCCGCATGGCCTCCTCCTCGCGCCGCGTGCGGCCGCCAGGCAGGTACTCGCGGCGCACCGCCAGCACCTGCGGCCGAGCAGGTTGGCGCGGCAGTGCGCCGCGGGAGTGTCAGTGCTCTTGGGCGGTGCCACAGCGCACCCCCCGCCACTGGCGGAACGTCCGCAGTCTGCGGCGCCTGGAGCACTGCCGCATGCATTGTGGGCGCAAGGAAACCAGTGGAGTGCAAAGAGCCCCCCAGCACTCGCTAGGAGCAGCATTGAACGGGCTTTGACCAACTGAAAAGTCAGTTATCACCACAGGTTACCTCTGCCCTGCTGGAAAAGCACGGCAGCGTGGTCAAGCAGCAGCACACATGGCGCCTGCCACCCCCAACCCGGACGCAGGTGCCGCCCCATCTCCACCTTTTGCAGGTACTCGCTGCGCGCCGCCCGCACGCGCCGCAGCAGGGCCCGGAAGTCTTGGCCCGGCGCGACGGGCTCAAAGGGGCCAGGGGTGGCGTAGCAGACGTAGTCGAGTCGCAGGGTGCCGGCAGGGGGGATGGCGTACGCCTGTGTGTGTGTATGTGCATATGTGTGCGTGTGTGTAAGTGTGTGTGTGTGGGGTTGCGGGTGCTCACACGCAAGCGAGCGTGTTGTGCGTGCAAGTTTGTCAAGGCAAGAGCACCTCTCATGAATGCCAAACCTGTGCGCTGTAACACGGCGGCCAACCACTGGCGCGCGCCCTCCCCCTCCCCACCTGCAGCTTTGTGATGGCGTCGTCCCTGAGGGCCACCCCGTTGAGCGTAGCGTTGCGCCAGCTCACGAAGTAGCGGTTGTCGCGCCAAGCGCTCTCCTGCAGCGCCGCAAGCTGCAGCCTGTGGGCAGCCGCCCTGGTGTCGTTCGCAGTGATGTGGCACGGCGCAATGCATGTGATCAGAATGTCATGAGGATGGGCGGTGCCTGAGACCTGGTTCGTCGCGCAAGCATGCAGCGGCCCCTGTGGTGTCCCCTCCCCCTCCCCCCCCACCCAACACACACGCACGCACGCACTTACGCACGTGCACGCACGCCCGGGTACATACGCGCACATGCACGCACGCGTACATACACGCACATGCACGCGCGCGTGCACACCCACACACTCACACCCTCCCGACACCCCCCCCTTCGCACACACACGCACACGCAACAACAACCCCCCCTCCACCCCCAAAATCGCAAAACCAAAATTACAATGACAAATCACCCACACATCTGCTGTGCGTGGAAAGCGGCAAGCGCCCTGTGCACCTGTCCAGCGGCCGCCCCAGTTTGAGGACGTACCGCCCCGTCAGGTTTGACCGGTCAAGGGCGGTCAGCCACGGCGCCGCCAGCGCCGCGAACGCTGCCTGCTGGAGCGGCTTGAGCGCCGCGGGCATGACTGACGCCCAGAACGCGGGGGGGTCGGCAAGGCGCGCGTACGCGAGCTGCGCAGCGATAATGCGCTGGTCTGACCCCACATCAGGGTCGAAGCAGCTCAGGATCGCCAGCGCCTTGGGGTTGTGGTGGAGTAGAAGGGGTTGGGGTTTGGGGGTTGAGGTTGGAAGCTGGTTTGGGGGGTGGTGCGCTGGCGCGCAGGCACGCCGCGGACGGGTTACCTGAGAGACGAGGTTGTTCGAGTGCCCGTGTCCAACTCTGCTGCGCGGCACTTCAACGCGGTCTGGCTGACGCCCACGACCATTTGTAGCAGTCAAAGGTGACATCATTTGATATGCAACGTCACGAAAACACGACAAATGCGGCGACTGCTGGCCTTGCTGCAAAACACGTAGCCGGCCACCCACCTGGTGTGGGGCCAGCAGCCAGTCTGGCAGCAGCAGCTCCACCAGGCGCAGCCGCCAGGGGTCGTCGGTCTTGGGCTGGCGCATCACCTTTCAAGGTCGTAGGCAAGGGAGTGGGGGCGCTCAGAACGGCCTGTCGGCTCTGATCAAATCGGTCAGGTCAGCAGCCAATAACATGAGAGATGAAGTGTGCAGCAGATGGCCGCCTGTAAGGGGCGCCCCGCTGTCAGAAAGCAACGCAACTCGCAGCGACGCGATTGCGCTGCCGTGGTGGGCAAGCTGGGCGGGGCGCCAAGCCCACCTTGACGGCCCACTGCAGCAGCACGTCCGGCAGCTGCCGGGGCTCCTCCGCCGACACCACAGCCGCCACCTTGACCAGGAACGACACCCGCTGGAACGACCGCCGCCCCTTGGACTTCTTTTTGCCACCCGCCCCGCTGCCGCTGCCACTCCCCTGCCCGCTTTGCGTGCCGCCGCCGGAGCTGGCCGCCGCCGGCGCCCCCGCGTCGGACGACAGCCGGTTGCCGCTACCGCTGCCGCTGCCGTTCGCGCTCTCAGCGATCAGTCCGGAGCGCTGATGGCGCAGCCGGCGCGCCTGCGCCCAGGGCTTCAGCTCCAGAAGCTTCTCGAGCCGCATCGGCCGGCCCCCATCCAATTGCACCTCCACAATCGAGACGGCATCCACCGGCGGGGCCCTGAACCGCTGCACCAGCCCCCTGCCGCCGGCCGCGCGCGCCCCCGCCGCCGATGCTCCGCCGCCGCCGCTGAGCGAGACGCCGGCCGCATCTGCCGCGGTCTGGCGCCTGGAGCTCGGAGGAGTCGCCTGGGGCGGCGAGGCGTTGATTGCATTCGGCTCGGCGCTGCTTGCGGTGACGTTTTCCGCTGGGTTTGATGGGGCATCAGAGCGCGACGCGCGGCGCAGGAGCGCAGTCGTGTAATCTATTGTAGTCCGGCGCCTGGGCATCCAAGCGTCCACCGCCGCCGCTGCTACTGGTCCCGCGGCTGCTTGCGCCGTCGCTGCCTGCGCCGCCGCCGCTGCGTACGCGGCCTCTTGCTGCTGCTGGAAGTTCTGGAGCCGCGATCTTAGATCTAGCAGCTCCCAGATCACGTGCTCTGCCGCGGGGTGGGACAGATCCAGGCTGTACCTGCCTGCTGGGCTGTTCAGGTTCAGCCCTGCCGCCCGCTCTGTGATCACCAGGGCCGCACCCGCGGACGGCGCTGCGCCCCCGGCCGCCCCGGAAGCCGGAGCCGCTTCGCCGGGCGAGGCTGGCGGCTTGGCGACGGCGTCGTGCAGCGTCGCCACCTGGGAGGGGTTTCACATGCACGTGAATGGCAGGGATGACTGCGTGTTTTGCAAGTGTGTGGTGCTGGTACAGCCTGGACGCCGACCATTCCGCCAAACCAACGTTTGCAATCAAGATATCTTGTCAGCACGTCCCACAACCAAGTCAGCCATCCACCCATCCACCCATCCACCCAACCCGGCACCCCCCTCCCCACCTGGGGTGCGACCAAAAGGCCCTGCGTGGAGTCTGACATCCCGGCCCTAAATCCCTTGTCGCCCGCCACCAGGCTGCAGCCGCGCACGCTGACGTGCAGCGGCAGCGCGCACTCCGCCGCCTGCACCTGCGCCCCGCCGCCGCCGCTGGCGCCGGCGCCGCCGCCGCCCCAACCGCCGCCTAAGCTCCTCAAAGCGCCGGCTGGGCCGCCGCCGCCGCCGCTCGGCCAGCCGCCGTGCGAGGCTGCCAACGCCGCCCCAGCCCTGTCTTCGCAGCCCGCTGCCGCCGGCGCGATGTGCGCAACCGCATGGCAGCCCGCGAGCGCGCGCAGCAAGCACTGTGCGCCGGATGCACCCAGTGGGTTGCCATCGAGCACCAAGGCGCGCCGCGCCAGCACGCCGTCTTGGAGCCACCTCCTCGGCTGCAGCGCGCCGCGCCTCCCCGGCCTCGAGCCATGGCTGTCGTTTCTGAGTTCACCACCCCTGCTGTTGGTGCTGCTGCCGCTGCTGCTGCTACTGCTGCTACTGCTGCTACTGCTGCTGTCGGTGCTGCTGCTGCTGCTGCCGCTGCTTCTACTGCTCTCGCTGCCCTCCAACGCTCGCAGTTCGTCCACCAAGCGGCCAGCCCACAACCCGTCGTCCTCGCAATGCATCGCGTCGGCCGCGGCGACCGCCGCCACCAGCCGCCTTGCGCACAGCGCGGCGCCGCCCTCAAGAAGGTTCTGGGACAGGTCGACAAGCCGCCAGCCGCAGCCCCCGCGATCACCACCACCACCACCGCCGCCATTACCACCGCCTCCGCGGCTGAAGCTGCTGCCGCTGCCGCCGCAGCGCGTTGCCAGGGCGTCGAGTATTACCGCGCCGTCCGGGTCCGTCAGCCCAGTGTTGCAGGGCCGCAGCCGCCGCAGGGGCAGCGCGGCGTTGGCCAGCAGGGAGCACTCGAGCGCAAGCGCCGTGGCCCGGCCGCACGCGTTCCACCCCAGGTCGAGCTCGTGGAGTGAAGCGTTGGTGCGCAGCGCGCGGCAGACGGCGGCGGTGCCGGGGTCGCGCACCGTGCAGCGGGGGAGCAGCAGCGTCTGGCAGTGCAGGTAAGGGGCAGCCGGGACGACGTATGCGGGAGGGGCAAATGCGTCAAGCTGACAAAACATGTTGAGCTGGGCAGAATACGTGAAGGCAAGCAGGCGTGTTGTGATGAAGAGCACACAGACCACCATTACTGCACAACCGCCCGGTAACGGTCGAAGGCATGCACAGACAGGCAGCACGTAGAGACGCAACATGCGCACAACGAGCACAGCGCCACCCACCCTCAGGTGTTCGTTGGCAGCCAGTGCCTCAGCCAGCAGCGCCGCCCCTTTGTCGCCCAGTTGCACCCCTTCCAGCCGCAGCCGCCGCAGCCGGACAGGGTTGGGCGCACCTCTCTCTCCTGTGATGGCCCCCGCAGGCCCCGCCGCCGCCTCCATCGCCGCCCCCTGATCCGCGGACCCTGCCGATGCGGAACGAGCCGCCGGCAAGAAGCTGCACAGCAGCTGCGCAAGCGGCTGGCAGCAACGCCAGGTCAGCGCAGAGTTTGCCGACAGGTCCAGCTCTCGGATGTGCTTTGCTGCCGCGCTAGAGACCACCAGGTGTGCCAGCTCAGCCACACTGGCATCAGTCAGTAGGTTGCCTGGCGGGGAGTCAGTTGCGGGTAGGTGCCATTGGTGCGGTTGCGGCACGCCACAAGAGCCACAAGGGTGCGGCAGCGCAATGTATGACCTCGTTCTGCATCGACCGCACGTTTTGAGTGCATTACTCAGCTGCCGCCGCAAGAAGTGGTCAGATAGAGCTTAGGGACTGGCCACCCACCACCCACGCACCTTCCAGCAAAACCTTGCGCAGCCACGGGGCCGCGTCCAGAGCGGACCCAACTCGTGAAACGTGCTGCGGCCGCAACCCTGTGTGACCCAGCTGCAAAGCAGTGCAGCCACGGGGGATCGGAGCGCCGCCCATAGCGCCGCCTGCCGTCGCGCCGTGCGGGCGTCCCCTCTCTCTCGCGTTATTCCCACCAACGCCGCCGCCGCCGCCGCTGCTACCGCTGCTGCGGCGGCTTTTGGTCCAGCTGCTTTGAGCTTCAGAGGTGTCCCGCGACAAGTCGACTCCCTCTGCCTCTTCCTGGTCTGCGCGGCGCCCTTGCTGGTCACAAGCAAGCGGCGAGCTGCCGACACCCTCTGCTTTGTTGGTGCCGAGGCCACTGCTGCGTTCGCCGCCGTTTCCTGCAACGCCCTCGGCCCCCAGCCACGCGTCGTCGTTTGGCAGGCAGGCTCGGCCAACGGTCGGGCCGAAGCCTGGCGACGCCTGCAGCCTTGAAAGCGCCGATTGAATCAGCTCCCTCTGCGGTGGTTTGAGGTGGTGGCCGGGCCGTGGATGTCAGGCATGGATCAAGGCTTTCAGATGCGGTCATATGCGGTGGCCAAGCAGTGCGGCCTCAGCTGGCGCACCACCGAGGCTGCATCACACAAAGAAAGCCCCTTGCAGCATGGGCTGATCAGCACCCAGACCATGTTTAACATGGATAATCAAAACAACCCCGTGGCTTCTGCAACCTAATTGGGCTAACACATCCAGCCGCACTCACCTGGCACCGCAGCGCCTTCGCTTCCATCGACAACTCCCCGATGCGCGCCGCTGCCTGGCAGCCCAGCCGCTGCTCCCGCCTGGACAAGTCCTCATCCAGCCTGCGCCGCTCAGCCGCCCCCAGATCTTCTACACATGGCGCAGCTGGCGTGCTGACTGCCTCTGTCGCAATTGGCGAAGAGGCTGCGGCGGCCGAGGCACGTGGCGGCTGCAAAACTTCATCACGGCCGCCTGGCACATGGGGTGGTGGTGGCGAGGCGAGGCCCCTGCAGGCCTGCGTGGCCGCCCTTTGAGCCGTACGCTGAGGCCGAGTGGCGCCTGAATGTGCCTTCTTTGCCCCTGTTCCAAGTGGCAATGCCAATGTCGTCGACTCTGCTGCTGCTGCTGCTGCTGCTGCTGCTGCTGCTGCTGCTGCTGCTGCTGCTGCTGCTGCCCTGGCCTGTTCATATGTGTAGCAAACCTCCTCCTCACTCATTGGATACCCTTCGTTCCAAGGGGATTTTGCAATCACTGCCCCCGTCACTGCGTGCTGTCGCCCATGCTCTGCCAGTGCTGCGCAGGGCTGCTGCTGCGGCACAAGAGGCTGCTCAGCGTCCACCCGCTGCCGCCCTGAAAGGCAACCCAGGCGCACGCTCAGAGGGACAAAGCCGTCACCTTCACTGCTGCCCGCAACGCCCCAGCCGTGTTTTCCGCCGTCTGGTCCGCGCCCAAACACCAGCTCCCGCAGCTCTTGCTTCAGCCGCGCCTCCTGTACAGCGCTGGGGCGTGACGAGACGCCCTCGGACTGCCACTGCTGCGACCGCAGACAGGGCCGGGCCTGCTGGCTGCCGCTGATTGCAGGCGGCAGCGATGCAGCTTCGACCGATGCTGCTGGCCGGGCCGTTGATGGGCGGCGCGTGCCTGCCGTATCGTGCTCTGTGCCCCAAGCGGGCCGCGGCCTGCTGGGGGCAGGTGCTGCTGTCATGGGGCGGCGCCGCAAGTGGTGGCCAGTCTCAGCAGCATCCGCTCCCATCGGGGCTGGCGCCGCCGCGGCAGTCGCGCCGCTGTCCGCTACCAGCTGCTCACCGCCCCCCCTGCAGGTCAGCGGGCGAGCCTGCCCAGACGCGGCCGACCACGGCCGTGGCAGCGGTGGGTTGAAGGGGCGGGACGGTGTGGCGGCAGCCGCCAGGCTGGTGCCGACCCATGCCGCCTTGCTTCTGGCCGGGCGCTCGCCGTCGTGGCCCCATCCTTCAAGCGGCTCTCGGTGGGTGCGCCTGGAGCCGCTTGCAGCACCATACTCCTCAGGGCCCCTCATATGCCAGCAAAACAAAATGTCTACAGGCCGTCCATGGCGCTACTGCAGCGAGCAGCACAGAGTGCGATCACTGCAGCGCCCGCGCCTGGCACGGCTTCAGCGCTTGACCATCGTCCGTGCACGCCAAAGCGGGGCGCGGGCGATGAGCTGTGTGTAGAGACAACAGGAGCCTATCCTTGGTGGCTCGTGATTCATAACTTGTCGAAAAAAGTTTGAACAACGGGACTGGGACACTGCTCTGTCAGATTCGACGAGCTGCAACGCCTCTTCTTCATCTACCGTACGATGTCATTCTTTCTCGTACACATATAACTTGCGAAACCACCGTTGAGATCAGATCTACCTATGGTGACAGGTGAGTGTCAGCACCACGATTACCTAATGGTCTCATCGTACTTAGCCATGATGATGTTTTACTGTGAGCAAGGAAATTCACCAAGGGGGCTGTGGGCCAGCCTTGGTGCGCGCAGCTGCCATACATCAGGGGCCGCTGTTTGTCATTGGAGCCCCGCCACGTCCAGACAGACCGCACTTTGTGTGATTACGGCATGGCCCAACCTATTGCTTCATATCTGATTGTTTACACAGGCTTCATGCAGATGCCCTTATCATATGTTGGAGTACATTGCCTAACCTGCTTGGGTGATGTCGTGTCACAATCCGCATGTGACTCCATTGCCTCTGCCGCACTGCCATGCAATTTGCATTTTCTCAGCCACACACTACAAAAGCTGTGTTGTAACATGGCGCGCACCAGAAACGTAACCTTATCACACCTGCGCAGCAGCCGTCTCCTATGCGGCCCTGGTAGCACCAATACGCTCACTGCATAGAACAGGATACACTCCACTGAGAATAATGGAACCGTTGGTGAGAAAAAGGTCCTGCACTGTCAAAAGCTGCAGCAGTGCCCGCTGCTGAAGTATCAATTATCTTCGGCCCCACTGGGCCGGGTCGCCTGGCAGGCGTCGCGTGTTGCGCACAGCAGCGCCCGGTGTGCTGAGCTGACTGGGCTCGCGCCCGCACTGGCAATGCCGCCGGTGCACGGCCAGCCTTTGCGGACCGACGCACGCACCTCAGCCTGCCGTCCTGCTTCTGGAAATGCGCCGCCTGATGCGCTTGGGCGCGGGCAGCAGCGCCATCGTCACTGACGGCTTTGCCGCCATCCATCCATGGGGACGCTGACCGGGCCCCTCACACAGTGGCACTGGGGGGCACAGCGCTCAATTGGTCGAGCTGCCCCACGCCGCCCTACCCGCGGCGCAGAAACGACTTGTTTGAGCAACCCATGCACATGAACCCGGACGCCGCCGAGGCGCCGCCCTCCATGCCCACAATGAAGGGCTGGCTGCACTCCTCGCAGATGTCGCATATGGAGTGGCGGGGCACGTCTTTTGAGAGCATGGGGCAGAAGTTGTAGGGGTTGAGGCCGCGCCAAAGGGTGTCAGGCAGGTCAGACCTTGAGCTTGCCTGGGTGCACCTAGGGTGGTGGTGGAGGGCGGGAGTGATGAGGCCGATGCGACGAGCGTGAAGTGCGTGTGTTTGACAGGCACCATTGCTTCCCCCAAGCGCTCCCAAGAAGCGGAAATCCTGCCAGTCAAGCAGCGCCCACGACTGCTGTGTCGCGTGCGGCGATGTGCCAGCCTCGCCGACGCACGTCACGCCCCTCGTCTCATCGGGACGCCCGGCAAACCCGCAGGCACAGCTTCCAGCCAGGCAGTCACGCCTGGCCTCACTTGGGGCACTCCCTCCAGTCCTTTGACTTGTCGCAGGCGGCCTCCACCCCGTGGTACCTGGCCGGCCGGGGACACGGGGCGGTTACACTAAGCGGTGACTGATGCTTGGGCGGGTGCTTGCCTTGACGCGATGCGTGGGCTGTGGCATCCATGCGGCTGGGGTTAGGATTCAACCACACAAACTAGCCATCATCAATTGCGTTTCTGGGGGACTCCAGCCGCTGAATGTGCGTCGAAACCCTCAAACCGAGACAACCGCCCTCCCCTCCTCTGCCTGGCCCCCACTGCTCTGAGCTCATCCCGCGTACAGCCTCCCCAACATGCCCCGCCCTCCGCCACCCGTGCGCGCACCCGCAGAGTGTGTAGCGGTCGTGCGAGCGCTCGCAGTAATCCCGTGAGTATGACATCAGCTCGTACTGGTGAGACGTGTTGCACACTGGCTGGCCGCAGCATTCTGTGACCGTCATCCCCACCTGCGAGTGCAGGCCAATAAGCAGGAGGGGCTTCGTGGGTGTATGTGCGCAGAGAGCGCGACAATCAGGCCAAGTGGTTATGCGTGATCGCAGCAATCATGTACACACAGCCTTGTGCCCATCCACGCACCCACTCACCTGCCCCACCCCCCCCCCCAAAGCACACAGACATGCACACGTACATGCGAGCAACCTCACAGACACACATGAGAGCATAGACCGGCTAAACTCACACCCAAGGTCACGTGCATGAACCCCTCTTTCAGATGGATAGCAGCCAAGGTGACGCACACACCCACATAAGCAACACACGAATCAGGCTGTCAGACGCATGCAGGCAGCCATGGCTACTGCAGACATCCCGTTTTTCAAGCCCACCTTGCTGTCCGGTGTCAGGCACAGTGCGCATGAGCTCCCAGACGGTGGGGCCGCTGCGCGCCGTGGCCGCTGGTTGCGCGGCCTGAGGGGGAAGCGCTCCAGCATGTCCTCATCGTTGTAGAAGGTGGCGCGCATGTTCTGTGTGTGCGTGGTGGGGTGTGTTTGGGTGGATGTATGGGTGTGTGTATGTGTGTGTTTGGGTGCCTGTTTGGGTGTGCGCGGGTGTGCGCGGGTGTGCGCGGGTGTGCGTGGGGGTCAAGGCGGGGCGTGCGCAGGCAAGCGTGCGAGCACACAAGCATGCATGTTGTTGTATGATCGCACGCATGCGTGCGTGCGTGGTGGTGCACATGAGTGCATGTGCGTATCTGCTTGTATGTGCATGTGTGTGCGTGCGCGAGCCTATGCATCTGCGTGCGTGGGGACCCCGGGGGAGAGGGGGCGGGGTGGGTTGGTGTGCATGCAAACCCCCTCATGCCGTGCTGGGGTTGAGCACATCTGTGCAGATGGTGCACGCTGTTGAAACACACACACACACACACACACACACACACACACACACACACACACCCAAACCCACACACACCCTGCCCATGTTCCATTGATATCTATCTGATTGATGGCGCGCACATATCGCCCGCTCAGGATCCCACCAAGCGCTGGAAGACCTTGCACTCTTTGTAGCAGGACCAAGTAGCATCAGCGAGCCGATGTCAGGGTTGGTGTGGAGGGACAAGGGGTTAAGGGGATTCGGAGCCCGAGCAAGACTTGCAGGGGACGCGACGCCGTGAGTGATAGAGTGGACACACAACATGCAATGTTGTATCAGAAAGTGACACAAACCTGTGCAGCAGTTCCACGGCCTGCCGTTTCGCAATTCAATCCCACTGCATACGTGCACACACATCACCCACGTTTTCTGAACGCATCCACCCACGCGCACATGCGTGCGCGTGTCGCCGTGCAGGCACACACTCACGCACATGCAGGCGCGCACCCTTCTTGTGAGCCTTCCAGTCGTCCCGCTGGTGCTCCTGGCAGCAGTACTCCACCATGCTGCGAGGGAAGGGGACAGTGCGGGGTCATGGCAGGAACACGTGTTGCCAAAGCTTGCGACAGGCCTGGGCGGCCCAAGGCAGTGCTGCACTGGCCTAAAGGTGAGCATACACACATGCGATGCAGAATGTGCGTATTTCAAGCAAGCAGCAGCCATGCCCCTGCAGCCATCGCTGGCCAGCCCCACGCGCCGCTGCCATCGGCTAGCCCGCCAGCCTTACGAACCAGCAGGCAGAGCACTTGTAGAGCTGGGTCTGCCCCCCAGCGTCACAGCCTGGCAGCTCGCAGCGCCTGGGGTACCACCACTGATTGTGACGGGACTCCTCCTTGCGTGCCGCAGTGGTGGCCGGCGTTTTGGGCGGCATGGCGGCGTGCAGCCCAATTCGATGGCCGCTTTGCTGCGCACGCTGTTGTAATGCAGCTGCCGAGGTCTGTGGCAGCACAGCCGATCCCCCTTTAATCTTGGGCGTCCTCAGGTTGCTTTGCACGATTGACGCCCCAAAAGTGCGTGGTCTTGAGTGCGATCTGACAGTCGCAACCCGAAACGTGCGTTGTGTTGGAAATGATCAGGGACAAGGCAGTAATAATTGCTTTATGGAATGGCCTCAGCTGCGCAGGCCGCTCATGCTTGAAATCGCTCTGTGCCACGGCGGCAGGAGCATCCAGTCAGGTGTGCCAGCATGCCCCTTTCGTCATTTTGCAAATCTGCCACTCTAATTGCTCCGCCAGCGCACAATGTGTTGTGCACACTGTCCGTTGTCGCTGCCCTGCGGCAGGGTGCCGCGGTGCAGCCTGCAAGAGGCACAGCTGGAATCGGGGAGGGTGAGAGGGGGGGAGGCCACCCGAGGGGCCCTGGACTGCAAGCCCGCGTTCGGGGGCGGGAGTGCACTGAAAACGCAGGTGAAGAGGAGAGAGCATGCAATATTGTCACGTGTGGAAGTTCTGTACCCCAAGGCCATGCTTAGACACATACGAACCTGTTTGCAGCCAACCGAGCACGCCCTGGAGGTGCCTGTCGGCTTTTGAGTGGTGCGGGTGCTGCAGAGAGGGTACTGTCAACTACATTTGCGCACTTTCAACAACCTTTGTACCACACAGATAATGAAAGTATGCTTGAACTACCTTGGAGCCGTAGTCGGCCGTCACCGTCTCACCGGGGATTCTAGTGTGCGGCAAGCAGCAGAGTGCACAAAGCGAGTGGGGTATCCCTGCCCGTAACCTTCCCACCGGTACTCACAAATCACCTGACAATGCTCATGTGCACTTACTCCTCCTGGGCGCACGTGCGTCCCCCTGCCCTTGCGCTGGTGCACGACTCTCCTGGCGGTGCTGACCGTGCAGTGCCTCGGGTGATAAGCGTCATGCAACCAGCCGCGCCACCGCTATGAGATAGGACGACCGCCCAGTTTCAATCAATATAACCATTCAAGACAGCCCCTTTCAGCAGCGGCTCGGTGCTTCCAGTATCACATACGTACAGTACTGTTGATCACCGAAACTGATTGACAACGAACGAGACAGCGGGTCCACCTTGTTCTGACAGTCGAAATCAAGACGATTCTTCACTCTTCGCTTGCTGACTCAGGCTCTTGCCCTCGCGCACCCCTGGTGGTGCAGCGCGTTGCCGCCCCTGGAGCAAAGTTGTGCACCCTGGTGGTGCAGTCACCCTGCCCGGCCTGCCGCACACGCAGCATGACCGCCGCCCAGGCGCGCCTCGAGCGCGCCCTGCAGCAATTGATCGAAATGGATCCTGTCCTGCGCCGTGCAGGCGCGGCCGGTGGCCTGGACCCGGCCACAGCGATGAAGTTCGACGCGGCGCTGTGTGAGTTGGATGAGGCGTCGAGCGCCGCCCCCGACACGCCGCTGCCCCAGGAGCAGCTGTTGCAGCTTCAGCACATCCTCCGCGCCAGCTGCGAGCGCGGCCGCGACGCCGCGCCGTTCAGGTCGGCGTTCGCGGCGGCGGGGGTGCGGGGGCTGCTTATTGGGTT
This sequence comes from Monoraphidium neglectum, assembly GCF_000611645.1. Classification (NCBI taxonomy): domain Eukaryota; kingdom Viridiplantae; phylum Chlorophyta; class Chlorophyceae; order Sphaeropleales; family Selenastraceae; genus Monoraphidium; species Monoraphidium neglectum. The sequence goes on from NW_014013449.1 coordinate 18,813, forward strand.
CCTCAGCCCCACATTGCCGCATCAGGGCGGCCACCGGCGGCAGCAGGTAAGCGGGGCCAAGCTGCCGTTCTGGATTTACCCCTCCCCCCCAAAAAAAACAATCCATTGACTGTTGATGTGACGCCTCCCTCGCTTGGGCGTTGGGCGGGGGTCAACCCTGCGCTGCGCAGCGTCTCCGGCCTTCTTGCCTGCCAGCCGAGTGTCATTGCTTGTCTGCTCTCCCGCCAGCAATGACACGAACACCACAAGGCAGCGGAAGGCCACGCCTCCTGCCAGCGCCCCGCCACTGCTGAAGCCCGATCCCTGCGCCCAAACCGCACCAGATTGCCCGCACGCCCGGCATGCTGCAAGCCCTGTGCGGCTGCATTCGCCGCTGGCCTGACGACCCCATCATCGCCGACGCCGCGGCGACCGCCATCGAGCTGATGATGACATGCCATGAGCTGCGCCCTGTCGCCCTCCAGACGCCACATCTGGTGGACTCGCTCTGCGCCGCCGCGGCGCGGTCCAAGGGCAGCAGCCGCGGCTTCAGCGTCGCGCTCGCGCCGCTCTGGGGGCTCATCGCCGCAGGCGGGCCGCCGGTCGCGCTGCGCGCAGTGTCAGAGCCGGGCCTCGTGCGGGCGGCGGCGCGCGCGGCGGTCAGCGCAGATGGCGGCCACCTCCGTGAGCCCGCACACGCGCGCGCCCTCGGCTTCCTCTCAGAGGCTCTGCGCCAGCTGCTGCTGCCCGGGGCGGCGGGCGGCGAGGGCGCCTACCTCCGCGCCGCGGCGACGCCGGGCGTCGCCGACGCGGCGGCGCGCAACGTGGCGCACGAGACGTCGCTGCACATGCTCATGCCCGCGACCAAGCTCCTCAGCATCCTGCTGGAGCACCATGGCTCCCGCGCCGCCGCCGCGCGCGCGGCGCTCGACGCCGGCGCGGCGCCCGCGCTGCTGCGCCTGACAGCCCACGCGCGAGACGACGTGCGCATGTGGGCGGCGCACTGCGTCGCCATCCTCGCCAACGTGGGGCCCGCGCGGGCCGACCTGCTTTTGCGCCCCGCCGCGCTGCCCGCGCTCGCGGCCGCGATCCGGCGGCCCGGCGCGGGGGCGCCGCCGGACGGCTGCGCCGCGTTTGCGATGGAGGCGGCGGCAAACCTCGTCGCGGCCGACCCGGCCGCAGCGGCGGCGTTTCTGGCCATCGCGCTGCCAGGCGGCGTCCTGCCTGCTTTTGCCCGTCATCTTGACGACCCGCAGGACGTCGTCTCAATTTTCGCCGCCCGCACCCTGGCAGCCCTCACAGAGGCAGCCGCCGCCGCTGGCCCTGCCCGCCTCGCTGCCACCGCCGCCGCGCCGGGGCTGGTTGCAGCGGTCGGCGCGGGGCTTGCGCGCGTGGTCCAACACGGTGAGGGCGCGGTCGTGTCGCCGAGCGCGCGGCCGGAGGAGCGGCCGAGCCGGGCAGAGGCTGTGTTGATTGTCAGCGAGACCGCGGGGCACCTGGCTGAGTCGCTCGACCGCCTGACTTCCACGGGCCCGGCGGCGGTGGCGGCGCTGGGAGGGGTGGAGGGGCTGGAGGCGGCGCTGGCCGAGTTTGCAGGCGCCCCTTGGACGTTGGACGAGGACGCGGCCGCCGCGGCGCGCGTGCTATGGCGGCTGCGGGCCGCAGCGCGAGGGCACGCGGCTGGGGGCGCGGCGGCGCGAACGTCAGCCAGCGGGGGCGGAGTCGCAGCGGGGGAAGCTGGCGCGCCTGCACGCGGGGCAGGGGCCCGCCCGTCGTCCGCGGCGGCGGCTTGTGCTGCCTGTGGCAAGACGCAGGCGGAGGAGGGCGTCAAGCTGCGGCTCTGCCGCGGTTGCAGGGCGGTCAGGTGTGCCGGCTGGCACCATCATGATGTCACGTGTGCGGATGCGCGTGGGTGGATGACTGGATGCTTGGCAAGTGCGCCTTGGGGCGGTGCCCCTTTATGTGCCCCGTGCAGTCGTCTTGATCGCACCCCAGCATGTCACTGCTGTTGTTGGGCATGCTTTTGGGCAGCTGAGGGGGCCTCATCATCCTGCTGCACCCATCACCGCTCTATCCCCAGAAACGGCACAAACGGGGGCTGGTGCAACCCTCTCTCCTTGGCGCTGCCCTGCCGCAGGTACTGCGGTGAAGCCTGCGAGAGGAAGGACTGGACGGAGGGGGGCCACAAGCAGAAATGCAGGCCGATCCGGGGTGTGCGGCTGAGGGTGCAGGCGCTGAGTGAAAGCAAGCAGGTCGCGTCCTGAGCTTCTGGGCACGCACGCCGGCGGCCACGACCATCAGTTGTTGTGTTTGAGCTTTCCCTTGTTTGATGACTGCATGAGAGTTGCTTGTGGCCCGCATCACGTATCACTTTCTGCAGCAGAGTCTGGTGGTGCATGTGTGCTTGCAGCAGGCTGTGCCGCCTCGCATCTTGTGCGCAGGGCGCGGAGACGCTGCTTGCTCGTCGAGGCGTGCTCGGGGTGCCGGCCAGCGCAGTCGCTGCTAGAGCGCCCCGGGGTAAACACATCGCTCTCCTTGAAAGCAGCTCGCACCAACCCTGCCCAAGCCTCTGGCATGCTTGTGAACGCACAACCCTCGCCATCAGCCATCATGGGTGCAGAGACCTAGCCCAGCGCTGTTACACCACGCCAGCTCCGCCCCCGTGCTACCGCCCCTCCTGGCGTACGCCGCCCGCGCCCGGCACTGCAGCAGCGGCGCCCTCGCCGCCCTCGCCCTCGTCCGCGCCATCCACAAAGCCCTCCTCCCGCAGCAGCTCGTCCGCCGCTGGCACCACCAGCGGCAGCCACGGCAGGTCCGCTAGGTTCACGGTCATGAAGTCAAACCCGACGGCCACGCTGCGCCCCACCATCGACAGCAGCGCAGTGCCGCCGGCCGGCGCCGCTGTGCCGGCGGCCCCCTCGCCCGCGTCCGCGTCTGCGTCCGCAGCCGCGCCCGTGCCCGCGAGCACGGGGATTTTTGGGTACCTGCTGCTGAAGTGGGTGAGCACGGTGCGGTACACCCCGGAGTCCCGCGCCACCCCCAGCGCCTCGCTCAGCGTGCTGTGCCGCTTCGCCAGCGCGTCCCCCGCGAGCTCGTCCTCAAACGTCGCCTCGTGAACCAGCAGCGTCGCGCCGCGCGCCGCGGCGACGACGGACGCGCAGGGGCGCGTGTCGCCGCTGAACACCACGCTCCAAGGCGGCCGCCCGCCGCCGCCGCCGCCGCCGTCAGCTGCGTCCCCGCCGCCGCCGCCGCCGGAGAGCTTGAGCCCGGTGCTGCGGGCGACGTGGTGCACAGGGAACGCCTCCAGCTGGGAGAGGCCCAGTCGCGCCCGCGCAGCTTCCAGGGCGTCGAGCACTGCCCTGGGCGGCGCACGGGCGCCCGGGTGCTGGGAGTCGTGGAAGTGGGAGCTGGGGAGGAAGGTGTAGCGCAGGGGCAGCACCTGGCGGGGCGAGGGTGTGCGTGTGTGAGTGCATGTGCGAGTGTGCGAAAGGGAAGGGGCGGCAGAAGGTGGGAGGGGGAGGGGGAATGAGGGAGCCGGCAACGACAATCAGCGGATGCGACGCCCTAATCGGATGGACGCCAAAAGTGTGAGCTTTGGCACGGTCGCAGCAGGCCAGCAGGTTGCCAAAGAAGCGCATCAACTCAGTCGCCGGCGGTGACGCCAGTCCAGCAAGCGGGCCGGGTGAAGCAATACGCCGAATCCGCCCACCGACCCCGCCCCGCCCCTCACGGGAACCGCCGCGCGCGCACCCTGCTGTACTCCTGCAGCACCCTGAGCAGCGGGAACGGCCCGATGACCAGCAGCGGCGGCGCGCCGGCGCGCTGGCGCCGCAGCAGCAGCGGGTAGAGGCCGCCGTGGTGGTCCGCGTGCATGTGGCTGATCCACACAAACTGGAGCTCCTGGATGCGCCGCTCCGCGTCCGCCGCGCCGTAGCGGCGCTCCAGCTGCCCCATCGCGTCCCTGGGAGCAGAGGGGCAAGGTGGCGGCAGGCGCTGCGTTCCAAGGGCCCGCGCTGCAGCTCCCTCCGAGGTGTACGTGCGCACACCAAAAACGCCAACATCGGCAACACCGATGCGCAAGCAATCGCTGACGCACCGCACGCCGCCGTCCCAAGGGGGACCGCCCCTGCCCCCTCCCCCGGCCCCACGCCTGACTGTGCCCGGCGCCCCCACTCACTCTCCGCAGTCCGCCAGCGCGCCGCCGCGCGCGAAGCGGTCCAGGTAGTAGCTGCTGACATTGCGGTAATTGCTGGGCACCGCGCTGACCGTGCCCAGCAGCACAACCTCCAGCTCGTCGCGCCCCACGCCCCGCAGTTCGGCCGGTACCGCAGCCGCGGCTGCCTCCGCCTCCGCCGCCTCGGCCCCGTTGCCGCCCGCCGCGCCGCCGCCCGCGGTATCTAGGGCGGCGAGCAGCGCGGCGCGCGAGGCGCGGAACTGGCGCAGCAGCGCCTCGACGCGGGGGTGCGCGGCCAGCAGCCCATGGCGCAGCTCCGCCAGCTGCAGCGGGGGCGGCACGTCGGCCGCGGTGAGGCCGCGCTGCCTGGCGGGCATCAAGACCAGCCGCGTCATGTGGGGGCCGGCGGCCGGGCCGACGCCTTCTAGTTGCTCTTCCTGCTGCTGCTGCTGCTCTTGCTGCTGCTGTTGCGGGTCTCCCGCCGCTGCGGCCGCGACCGCCCCCAGCGGGAAAACAGAGGGGTCGAGCACGTTCAGCTTCGTCTGGAGGCTGGCCGCCGCGCGGCACGTCGTGTCGCGCTGCCCCGCCGCCGAGGCCAGCACGTGCCGGCATGCGGGGCCGAAGCGAGCCATGAACGCTTGGTAGGCCGCCGACTCGCTGACATCAGCAGGCGTCAAGTGGATGACAAACAACTCCCTCCCTGGCTGCTGCTGCGCTCCTGCCGCCGTCGCTGCCTCACCTGGCTGCTGCCGCTGCTGCTGCTGCTGCTGCTGCTGCAGCCGCTGCACCTGGGGTGCACCCTCCACCGCCGCCAGATGGGCCGCGGTGGGGCAGTCAACGATCAGCAGCAGGGGGCCGGGGACGGCGGGGCTCATGACGTCAGACGGCTGCACAGTGACGCCGGCCGGCGTCGTGACCGGCGTGTCGCGCTGCAGCTGGCCATACAGCTGTGGTCCAAATTGGCAACCACAAAGTGGCGCGCGGCGTGGCGAAGGGAAGGTTAGAAGTCAGCGATGCATGTGAATGACACCGCAAGTCTCTGGCAGCTGCCAAGGCGATTGCATCACGAGGTGCAACCTGCGACTCGACACCGCTGCGCCAGGTCCTCAACACTAGGCAGCTGCTCCCAGGCCCCAGACCATGTCAATGGCGGCCACCTCGAACCAAAGGTACGAGGGTGCTCCCAGCGCCCCTGTCGGCCGTCTCCACTCACCGGGCCGGGTGGCACCCCGAGCGCCTTGGCTTTGACCGGGTCAAACTTGCCAGGAACATCCGCCAGCTCACAAAGGTACAGGCACACGCCCTCCCCCTCCCCCGCTGCCGCTGCTGCTGCTGCCGCTGCTGCTGCTGTTTCTGCAGGACTGCCCGCCCCTGTAGGACCGTTGTTGGTGGAGCCAGACGGCTCGGTCCCTGTGCGCTGCTTTTTGGCAACAGGCTCGCTGCCTGCACCCGCGTTGCCACCCTCGGCCCCGCCCGATGCTGCCGCCACTGGCAGTCCCTGCTGATGGGGCTGCTGCTTGCAGGGTCGCGTGTAGATGGCAGTGATGGTCACGAACGGATTCTGGACGACAGGGGCGGCGCAGCTGCCACCTGCGGATGGATGTGCAAGGGGATGGAATTGGCAGGTGGTGCCAACCGTTTGTGGCCGCAGGGCAGGCGCTAGCGCCGCTGCAAGGCACTTTGGCAAACCCATGTCAATGCCAGCGCCATGCTAATCCCGATGCCACCGCCTTCGCTTGGCACCATCGCAGGCATCCACACCGGACACCGCCGCAGCCAGGCTGGTGTGCTACAATGTCGCCTTGCCGTCGCCAAAATGCAAGCCACGACCGGCCCCCCGCACCCGCCTCCACAACTTCCAAAGAGATGTTATTGCTGGCGTAGGGCTGGAACGCCTGCGAGTAGCTGCGGCATCCAGGCGGGCCTGCGCAGCGGCAGGGTATGAAGGTGCGCAGCTAGCGCGTCAGGTGGGGATGGCAAGGCCTCTGCTGCTGCCCGCCGCACCAGTCTCTGCTGCTGCCCCTGCTGCTGGTCCTGCTGCTGTGCCTGGGCTCCTACTCCTGCTCCTGCTCCTGCTGCTGCTCGTGCGGCTGCTCCTTGATTTTTGGCAATGCTACGCTCCAGATGCGCATTTCATCCAACCAATGCTGCTGCTGTCGCCCTGATACTCTGGCCATACTGGCACTGCACAAGCGCATGTCGTGGTGCTGCTGTTGTCTGAAATTCTTGACCGTGCTGACGGTGCACATGTTTCTGTGCCCTGCTGCTGCGTAACCTGCGACTCCTCCTGCACCGCTTGCAAGCCAGCCCCCACCCTTGTCGCTGCCCTAGACTCCCACAGCCCCCCGCACCCCGCCGCGCGAGAGGCCTCACCGATCAGCCGCGCCTTGAAGGGCTCTGCATCCAGCAGGCCGCCGCACTTCACGAGATCCGGCCCCGCCGGCGCCAGCGTCAGAAGCAGCCCCGGCAGCCCGGCGAGGGTGTCCGTCGAGGTGCGCGTCGCCAGCACGGTGTTGATGCGCGATATGCGCACCTGGGGGAAAGGGGGCGGCGGCCCGGGCCCCGGCGGGGCGCGTGAGAGCTGGCGGGCAGCCGCGTCTGGAAGCGAGCTCCATCTGAAAAGGGCGTGGCAGCACTGCCTGCTGACAGTGCACCAACCAATCAAAAGCAAGTCTGTGATAAGTTGGCGGGATGCATCATGGGCTTGCATGGGCCCGAAATCCAGGCAACGGCGCCTTGCCTTGGACTCGAGCGCCAGCCGCTGCAGGCCCTCGCCGCAATTGAAGAGGTAGCGTTCGGTGTCAAACACCAGCAGCAGCGACGGTGACGCGGTGGAATTGTCCGCATTGAGCACCTGGCGTCCGCGGGTCGTCGGGGTGGGGGCGCCGCTAGTGGAGCGGTGCGGGGCTCCCGTACAAAAGCAGAGCTGTGCAATTCGCTGTCAAGCTGCACAGGGCAAGGCTCATCACATCAATGCCACAGCACAGGAGCTGCCGCATTGCTTCTGGTAGTGGCCATACACTCAGCAGAATCCTGGTCAGTGGAAGAAGATACAGCAGAGCGCCTCATGAAGCGGCGCCGCCTGTGACGTTGCGCGCACCTGCACATGGCTGATGTAGTGGGCCTTAGTGGATGCGGCGCGAGAAGTATTTGCGCTTCGGGGCTTCCCCATTCCGTCCTGGTGAGCCGCACACGGCAGCAGGGACCGCGGGCGCCAGATCGCCAGCTGAAGCCCCTTCTGCCTCAAAATACGAGCAGCTTGCATGCGTTGAGATCGTGGTAGTACATTGTTTCCACTCGGAGGCGACTTGCGCAGGCTTGATGTGGCACCCGCTGGCTACCCGCCCCACTGCTCGTCGCCTGCTGCTTGTACTGGCTGCTGTGCTCCAGGTTGTAATTCGCCACATGTGCGTCCCGCGGCTGAGCTGAGCCGCAGAGCAAAGCGTTTTGCGCCCCGCACCCACAGGACCTCCTTCCTCCATACAACACAACTGCTCTGCGGTGAACTGCTTGCGAGCATGGGACTTGCCTCCGTGGTAGCCTGGTGGATGTTGACTGCCTCTCATGTGCCTGTGGCACTGTCCCCTCATAAATGGTCGCTGTATTCGCTTTCACATAGGGCACACGTCCACCACAACAAGTCAAATGGCCATTGTGCCGAGTGAAAAAAGGCCGCATCCACTGCCAATCACTCACTCTCTCTCATCTGTGGAATTGAGGTGACAGACGACGCGAAGGCGGTGCACGCGCTGGGACACGTGGCGGGCCACAAAGACGCACACGAAGCGCCACAGGCGCAAATGACCCAAAGTCGTGCGGTGGTATGACACGGATAGCCGCGTGGATACGCCGGCTCGCGGGTGCACGCAACGAGGCGTGACACTTGAATGAGGGACAATCAGTGAACATCCACCCAGGTGACACCACGCCCCCGCGGTGTAGGGCATGCATGAGCTGCGGCGCAACCAATCCCACAGGCACCAGGGGGGCGCGCTTACGCGCCCCTGCAACGACCAGCGACGACAGGACCGCTCACTGCACCCTCGGCTTGCACCCGGCCACGGCTTGCACCTGGCCATCCAGGCCGGGGCCCAGGAGGTGCCATACTGTGATGACAGACACGTGTGCGCACACGCAAACCACGACCTGCAGCCACACAGCTTACGACCGCGCGGGCGAGGCCACGGCATCCAGGCAGGGACGACGACCAGCGGCAGCGCAGTGCTGGCCCCTACTCAATGTTCCACGCGAGCTGGCGGCTGCTGCCCGGCTGCCCGTCGATGCTCACGCCCATCTCCACCCTCAGCAGCCGGTGGTTGTCCTTCCGCCGGTCGACCTTGATCGACGCCTTGAGCATGTCGCCGGGGGAGCACTCGACCGGCGGCACGACGTAGAAGCTCTGCTGGCCCCAGTGGGTCGCGCCGGTGGGGTCGGGCGCCGTGGTGAGCGTGACGGGCGTGTCGGCGGGGTGCGCGTCGCTGCCGCGGAAGGCGACGTCGAACCAGCCGCAGAAGGCGTGGACGGGGCCGCCCTCGACGACATCCATCTCAAATTCCTCCTCAATGCCAGCCTGTTCACACGCCAGGGTTCGCGGTGTGTCGTGAGAACAATTAGGGGACCGACACATCAGGGGTGTTGGCAAAGAAAGTAGGGGCCGCATCTGAGAGCAGTGTGGCGTTGACAGCCCAGACCATCCCACCTTTGTCCCATGCGATACTCTGCAGCCTGTCAATACATCGGATTGCAGCAATACATGACGCAACCCCCACCTTGATCTGCTCGATTGTGACCTTCCCCAAGTCGTAGGACTTGAAGGGCGTCCCCGGGCCCAGCAGCTGGCTCGGGTGCACGTCGCACCACTGGAAGCATAGGTGGCGTTTGAGGGAATGGGGAGGGGTCAGTGTCCGAGCCGAAAGTACTGATCCCGCGCCTAGGCGCGGCACAATCCCTTGGCTTGAGACGGGCTGCTTCCGAGCTCTGCGCCCTAGCTGCGCTTGCCGCCAGGCGTGCTGGTGCGTGCCTTCCCTCCTAGGCAGCCCCGGAAGCCCATGCCTGCCGACCACCCCACCTGCGCCGTCTGAAGGTAGTACTCGCGCTGCTCTTGGCGGAAGGTGTCGTTCAGGCACTCCAGGTCCACCTGGGGACCGCAGAGGTCAGAGGTGGATTGTTGGGCAAAACGTGCAGGCTGAGCGGCTTCAGAGGCGCTGCGCGCGCATCGTCGTGAGAGGATTGTATGGCTGAGGCTGAACAACTGCATAGCTGGCGTCAACGCGGGAGCGATGGCGACCTCCCTGATGCCTCCTATTGTGCTTTACAGCCTGGTGCCAGACAGCCACAAACCTACCTGGTAGAAACTCTGCATCTCCTGGATGAACTCAGCCCACCCCTCCATAGAGCCCTGCGGCCACAGGGCGCGCGCCATACGAGGGCTTTCAAGCTCCCTTGTCGCTGATAACACAGGCAATGCCAGCGTTTCACGTGACTCACTGCGCAATCTCCGCAGCTGCACAGAAGTCAGCTCACGGAAAACCTGCGTAGACCCGCACCACTTGAGGGACCCCCGACCTTCCAGGGGTGCCCTTCCAGTACCCCCTGTTTGCCCAACCCAACCCGGCCGCACCTGGAACTCTGTGTTGCGCCGCGAGCCGACCTCCGTGTGGATGGGGGCCATGAACATGCGCGCGTGGCTGGGGTACATGGCGCCATCTGGCTTCATGAACCTGAGGGGGCCGGGTGATAGGTGACCGCGCGTGGTTGGAAGCGGCCGGGATGGTGCGAAAGGGCGATGCAACAACGCCCAAGTTGAGGCGCTGCACTGCGCCTTGAGCAGCCGCCATAGGAACCTGCTGATCACGCCAACGACCCAACGCCGGACCAGGCGCCTCTCGCACCCAGGCCCTCACTTGTCCCGTGCCAGCAGCACGCTGTCGAGCATTGACTCGCGCAGCAAGAAGTAGCCCATCCACTCGCTGATGACGACGTCCACCTGGGGGGGCAGCGCGGCGTTGGCACACGTGTAGGGCAAGGGGCAAGCACACTCAGCCTCACACTCAGCAAGGAGCAAGCACACTCAGCCTCACAATCAGCAACGGGCAAGCACACTCGGCAATGTTTTTTTGAGGTCTGCACCCACAATCCCGCAGCATGCCACCTAATTCTGCAGCGGCGTGCCAGGACATCGGCACGACTGCTTTTCATTGGTGCATAGGCCTCCAAACGCGCAAAGTGTTTAGTTGGTGCCCCGCGTTACATTATCACTCACCTTCTCCGGCAGCTCGATGGTCTCAATGGTGCCCTGAATCACTTCGATGACGTCACCGAACTGTAGCAGGATCATACGCGTTGCGCGCGCGATGTTCAGAACAGACAGTCCAGACATGCAGGATGCTTCACAAACCCCCGCGCCCCTGCTGCTGCCTGGGCCACCTGCGTTGTGCAGGGCGTGCCTGCCACACCCAGCTGCTGCACCCGCCTGCTGCCTCGACGCCCGCACACCGTGCGATGTCCGTTCAAGGCCACAAACTGCCTTCCCACCTTGTTGTGCTCCACCAGCTTGCGCGCCGTCTTCGCCATGTCAGTGGCCTCAACTGCGTATACCTGGGTTGGGATTGGGATCCACATGGAAGGTGCTCAGGAGGCGCATCGCACACCTAGAGCATGCACGGCCCAAAGGACAAGCCCAGGAAGCCCCAAAACCCCGTGGCGTGACCTGGAGCTACCCAGATGTCTGGCTGGCCGCAGATCAGGCCCCGCCACGCGGGCCAACCGAATAATGGTGTTGCGCCACTGCTCTGCGCGTGATTCTGCTTACCTTCTTTGCTCCTGCCTTGGCGGCAAATATGGCCAGAATGCCGCTGCCAGTGCCCACATCCAGAACCACCTGCAAGCAGAGGAGCGAGCGCGCCGACAGCACCAAGATCAGTCAGGCTCTAAGCCGCCGCCGCCGCGGCGCGGGCGCGCACGGCCCCACAAACCCTCCTCGAGCCCGCTGTCAGGTAGCCTAGCAGGGTGCAAAGGCTGATCTGTGCCACGCGCGTTGTGCCACGACTGCTGGGTCGCAGGGCCGCTGCGCTCTCCCAGAGGGCCGGGTCACCTTTCCGTGGAACTGGCGCCTGTTCTGCAGCACAGCGTTGTAGTAGGCGCCAGTCCGCTTGTGGTCCTCAAGCATGTCCTTCTGCGCTCGCAGTTCAGTCAAGGGGTGGGCGCGTTGGTTCCCTGCAAGTCTGTGGCGGGTCATGCTGATTCGACGCAGGTTGGCGGCTGGGGGAGCGACCTGCTCCTCTCGGGCTCGCTGCGTGGGCAGTGGGGTGGCTGCCAGAACCAGCCCATAGCTGCGCCGTGTGCACGATCGCCGCAGGGTTGCTTGTAGCATCCGGTGGTCATGCCCAAAGTCAGGACGGCTGCCCCAAGCGACAGCCGCTGCGCTTGCCGCCGCCGCCTCGTGCCGTCGCCACCACCCCGCCAGCGCAGGCTGCGGCACGGCAGCTAGCCCAGGCCGCGGGCATGGAACAAGACATACCTGGTGGTACAGGTAGGCGTACGTGCAGAAGTAGTTGGCGAAGTCGGTGCTTTCCGGCGCCTGGCCGTCGAGGGACGACAGGCGCTCGCTAGCAGCGTTGCGACCCATGATGATAGGTCTGTTGAAGCGCCTTGAAACTTCGGGACGCACACGAAACAGCGGCAGGCGCCCTGGGGCGAAGATCGCGGTACGAGCCAGATCGCTAGATCTGGTTGATCTGCTGAGTGCGGTTCGGGGTGACGTGAGCGAAATGATGACTTGTCATGAGCTTGGTGTCACGCTGATTTTGACCTCGCTCCTGTGAAATGGACGGTTACGAAATCGAACGGGCCGCCGCAACGATGACTACAGAGAAGACCAGCTGCCGGCTCGACAGCGAGGTCGACCCGGCACTATGTTATGCGTTGACTTCAAAGCCGTGAACTGGTATACTTTAGTATCGTGTGTCACTCAAATACCCCTCGCACAGCACAATGCAAACGCAGCTCAGACAGGCAGGGTGCGGTCTCGGGCCCACGATTGCGAAAAACGCCAATGTGATGTCTAAGAATGTCTTCAGGACTAGCAGCAGCTCCCGTACCGGTGAGAACGGTGAGTTCTTCGCACGAGTCTCCCCGAGGACGCCCATTTTTACCCCTGCGATTCGTCTTTATGCGCAGTGATGCGAGTTTCAAACGTCAGCGGCGCGTCGGTGCCCCAGCAGGCCCAGCGGCGGCAGCAGCGGCGCGCGCTGCGTGTGCGTGCAGAAGCGACCATCCGCCACGGTGCCGTGGTCGCCAAGCCCGACATGCGCTTCGCTGTTGTGGTGGGCCGCTTCAACGACCTCGTCACCAAGCTGCTGCTGGAGGGCGCGCTGGGCGCCTTCAAGAGCCATGGCGCAAACCTGGACAACGTCCAAGTGGGTGGGGCCGCGAAAACTGCAGCTCGCACGTGTGGGCATGCCCACGCTCTGTGCTGTTTCATTCAGAGAGGCGTTGTGTGCGATCAGCTGCAGCTTGAGCACAATTGCAGTGGTCCCTTGGAACAGCGTCAGCCGCTTCACGCTGCGCACGGCGTGCCGCACTGCCGCTCTGCCGCCTGCAGGTGGTCTGGGTGCCCGGCAGCTTTGAGCTGCCCGTCGTAGCGAAGGCCATGGCCAAAAGCGGCAAGTTTGATGCGGTTGTGTGCATCGGCGTTGTGGTGAGGAACCCCTGCGTGGGTGCGGAGGCGAATTCGGGGGTGGCGATGGCAGCAGATCTGGCCCGGCGCAGTGATGGCCGCAGCATGGTCGGGATGCCCAGAGTTGGAACCCCTCTGTAGCCAGCCTCCCAGGCTGCCTCATGCAGTGCGTTCAGGTGGTATCCTGTCCACAACATTCTCATAAACCGCCCCAGGTCCGCGGCGCCACAACGCACTACGACGCGGTTGTGAGCGCCGCCACCAGCGGCGTGCTCAACGCGGGCGTGGACACCGGCGTGCCCACTGTGTTTGGCGTGCTGACCTGCGACACGATGGAGCAGGTGAGCGCACGCAGCCTTGCCAACCACACCGGGATGCTCTTGATAGCGGCAAGTGGCAAGGGTGGGGTCTTAGAGTGCCACAGGGTAGGGTGGGCAGTGGCATGGCCGTGCCACCGTCATCATCTTCAGCAGCACGTCGCTGGCTGCCGGAAGCTGCACGCTTGACAGACGCGAAGCTGGGCGCAGAAAGGGGCAGGGGCATGGGACAGCATCAGTGAGGGTGGGTG
>NW_014013449.1:32559-37302 GCF_000611645.1 Monoraphidium neglectum
GGGCATGGGACAGCATCAGTGAGGGTGGGTGGGTGGGTGCACAGAAGCCTGCTTGCTCGGGACAGGCAGCTTTCTGTGGTCCAGTGAGCCAGCTGCAGATGCCCGGCTCTCTCCATTTCACAGACAGCCGTTTGCACTGGCGGAAACGTGGCGATGGGGCTGCATCATGCTGACTGCACTCACACTGGCTGCTGGAGTGAGCTTGTCACCAACCTGCTTTGTGCCCCCCCTCCGTCAGGCCCTGGACCGTGCGGGCGGCAAGGTGGGCAACAAGGGCGGCGAGGCCGCCATCACCGCCATCGAGACGGCAAACTTGCTGGCAGAGCTGCGGGGCGAGGGCCTGGCGGCCCCCGCCTGGGGCCCGGCCAAGTGATGCGCCCTGCTGTTGCCGTCCTAAGGGTACATTGTTGAGGTTTTCTTCTTTGTTGATTGCGTTACACGGGATGGGCCGCAGGCTGGATGGATGCGCACTTGCACAGTCTGTAAGGAGGACACCCACAAGCCCTTTGGGCAGCAGCAATGGTGATCAAAATAATCCACAATCCGGAGAACAAGTAATGACAGTGTGTGATATGAGTTCATCAAAGGGCCCATGGCACCCGGTACCAGGCAACTAAAGGCGCACAGGTCTCACAGGCTGCTTCTCAGCTGCCGTCGCCACTGCCTTCGGGGCTGCTTTCGCTCTCGCTGCCGCTGCTGGCCGCGGCCTGCTCCTGGCGCCGCATGTACTCATCAATCTCCTCTGGAGACATGCCCTGCGCAGAGGACGGGGGTGGAGCGATGGTGTCGCACGCGTAGCGCTATCGGCATTGAGGCGCCAGGCGCTGCCGTGCCACTTGCTGGACCCCAGCTTTGCAGGGCGCAGCGCAGCACCCAGAGGCGCGGTCGCTCGCAGCTGGCCAACCAGACGCCCATCCGCACCACATAACAACGGCTGTCCCAAAGCTCCCCTCCGCTTGCCTACCAGCCCCTTCCCCTGCCCCGCCGCACCTCCAGCGGGTCTTTTGGGTCGATCCCCTCTCTGGCCATGAACTCCTCTATCTGCTGCGGGCTCAGGCCGTCCAACGGGTCTTCGCCTTCTACGATGAACCCGCCCTGCCGCTGCACCGCCAGCACCGCCCGCAGGTGGTCCTTGCGCTTGACCTCCAGCTCAGCCGCGCGGCGCTTCTCCTCCTGCGCGGCAGAGAGCCGGGTGGCGGTTGCCGCACAGGCGCAGGCACCGGTGAATGCAAGGGCGTGCGCCGTGCCGGGGAGGCGGAAGGCGCTGCAAGCAGCAGCAGCATGGGGCGAGAAGAGGGGCTCCGGCACCGTCGCAAACCTTCCATGCCACAAATCGCATGGCCTGTGCCGGGCTGTGCGCCACCAGCACCCTCACCTGTATCTGCTCTTCCGTCTTGCCCTCAGGCTTCAGCCGCCAAAACAAAAACACAGACACACCGCCGACGCCAGCTCCCCAGTACCACTTCTCCCACGAGTGCATGGGCTTTCTGCCGCCGGGCACCTCACGACTCATCTCGGCCATCATGACCCCCGCCTCGCCGCCGCCCGCTGCTGCGCGGCTGCCTGCCGCCGCCGGGCCGGAGCCACCGCCATTGCCGGCCTCAGCTGCCCCTGGTCGCGGGCGCTGGGCCACCCGGCGAGGGCCTGCGCTGCTGCCAGGAGGGCGCGGACCGGCGTACGAAGATAGCGCCCGGTGCAGCTGCTCGTGCGGACGGCCGAACCGCTTGGCGGCACTGGCAGCGCCGGGTGGGGCAAGGCAGTCGCACAGCGGAGGGCCTGCACCAGCTGCTGTAGCTGCTAGGCTTCTTAACCGCTGCAGAGCGCGACGCATAGATGCCGTTCAGATGTGCTTGCAAAAAAGCAGATCACCCGGCTGTGACTCTTGATACACAAACTACACGTCGAACGTCTTGAAAAGCTGCTGATTCAATTCAAATTGCGTTCTGGAGTGAAGCGGATGTCACCCGAGTGAGTTTACCGTTCCAGCAGTCCGAGCCGAAATCATCAAAGCCCCCTGACCATGTGCCGGCGCCTGCGTATTTTGAAACTTCATATCCTCTCAGAAACATCCTGACACCTGACCATAGCTCACCAGATCGAAACTTGTTGTGTGTGTCGTCTGAGCGCAACAGGCTGTGTGCTTCAACGAACCTCGACCACAACAGCTAATACTTCTTGAGTGAACTACGTGAATCGCAGCTGCCCGGGTCGTGAGCCGCATGGCGAGCCCCACTGTCGCAGCAGCAGCGCACGGTGCGCCTCCGCCATTGCCACCCGGGCCCGCCGCGCCTCCGCTGCCCGTGGACGCGCCACCGCCGCTGCCCCCGCAGGAAGCAGCAGCACCGCCTCTGCCGCCGCTGCCGCCGCAGGACGGCGCCGCACCACCGCCGCTGCCGCCAAACGATGCGCCGCCGCTTCCGCTGCCAAGCTCCAACGAGCTACCAGACGGTCCCCCGTCAGCATGGGCAGCGGCAGCTGCGGGAGCCGCAGCGGGAAATGGCGCAGCAGCGGCAACATCAGCAGCGGCGGACGATTCGGGCGCCGGTCCCAGCAGCAGCACGGCCCCTCTGGACGAAAGCGTATTCAAGGTGCGGTCCCCCCTCGCACACGCGGGTTGTCGCGCGGCGCAGCATTCCTCGGCGCCTGTACAGATCAGAGAGGGGCAGGACCATCCGCTGTTGTAATTTGGAGTGCTCCTGCAACGGCCGACCGCGCTGCAACAGTTCGTCCCAGCGATCATGCTTCCGCAGCAGTCCGTGCCGCTTGCGACCGCCGGAGCAGCAACCACACCGAGCCTGCCGGGCCCAACCCGCTGGAAGTCGCGCTCGTCACCCCCTCCTCCATGCGCCCACTTACCTGCCCGTGCGCAGGAATTCTTCGCGGAGGTGCGGGAGGTGGACCGCGACAACGAGGTCAACCGGTGAGAGCCGCCCGCGCTGCGCCGCCGCCGCCGCCTTGGTCGTGCTGGCTGTGGTGCCACCAGCTTGGTACCGAACACTCAACCCAGAGACAGGCATGATAGCTGGGTATGCAGCGAGTGAATGTGGCTGCGCCTGTCAATTGACGCAAGTGACCTCATCATTACGTGCAGCGGCCGCGGCCGCAGTACGCGTGCTGCGCTGATGCTGTTGCGCGCCCCGATGGTGCCTGACGCGCCCTCCTTCCCCCCGACGCTAACCCAGCATCTTGTGGGCGTTCAAGCTCAACCCCTTTGAGAAGCTCAACCTGCGCTTCGACGCGACCCCGGAGGAGGTGCGGAAACAGTACCGCAAGCTGTCGCTACTGGTGCACCCGGACAAGTGCTCGCACCCCCAGGCGGCCAGCGCTTTCGACGGTGAGAGGCGCCACTGAGTCCGGCCACGCCCCTGATCAACCCTTTGTGCTGAGCAGTGCTGGTGCTGCTGAAGGGTGCATGTAAGAGGCTCCCTCTTTTGCATGCCAGCTTGGCGGCGAGACAGGTTGCCACAACTAGCCCCGGCGCCGTCGGACGGGCTGTATAGCACTTGCACCTCTGAAGTTCACGTGTCCTCCATCTCACACCTGCATCTGCACCCAACGACCCCGTCCTCCAGTGCTGGGTGCTGCTCAGAAGGAGTTGAACGATGAGGCCAAGCGCGAGGTCCTCAACGCCGTGCTGGACAAGGCCCGAGGTGACTGCGGCCTGGGGGGTGGGGCGGGGGCGTCAAGGGGCTCCCGTGATCCTCGACTGGGTGGCTCTACTGGGTGTCCATTAGGTGTGCATGCGGGTGGGGCGATACTGGCGACAGCAGCAGGACAGGTGAAATGATCACGCCAGTCCGTCCCCCGCCTGCAGCACAGCTGGACCATCAATAAGCTGGCTGCCCCGACCCCCACACGACCCTGCAGAGGAGGTCAGGGCCGAGCGCCGCAAGGAAACCAAGCACGACGCGGCAGTGGCACTGGCGGCGACGCTACATGAGGTGGGGCCAGCATGCACTGCGTCGCGCACGCGTGGGCCTTGCGCCACGCGCCTCGCATTGGCCCTCTCCCTTTTCGCCCCGCCAACATTGGCCGCATGCGTGAGCCCGCCCACCACTTTTTGGAATGTCAAGCCTTATCTTGATGCTATCGGCTTTGACACCCTTGATTCAGGGCGACCCGTTGCATCGCGGTGTGCAAGTATGTCCTCAGCGTGATCACTGCATTTGCGCATCGGCTGTGTGCCAGACCGCACATCCACCCTGGCTCACCCTGCTATCCCAACCCCACGCCCGTTCCCGCAGCGTGGTCGCGAGGGCGTGGAGGAGGATTGGGAAAAAACCGACGCCTTCCACGAGCGCTGGAAGCTCAAGGCCCGCGACGTGATGGCCAAGAGCGAGTGGCGCAAGCGCAAGCTGACGAAGCGGGTGCGTGTGCCGGGCTAGGGGCTACAGCCTCCTCGACAGCTGTGGCAGTATACCCACCCGTTGGTTTGAACGGCCTCTCCTGGTCACCAGGGGCTGCTCGGCACTGGCGAGGTTGAGCGGCCGACACCAATGCATGATCCTGCCATCCTGCCCGCCCCCAACTTCCACCCCCTCTGTCCACCCGAGCCCCCCAATCTCCCTCGAGACCCACTTTACCTCCCCTGCACAGCCACACACACACACCCATTCCACCTCCCTCCCACACCCACATGAACCCCTCCTATGCACTACCCCCTCGTCTCGCCCCTGCTGACCCTGCTGACCCTGCTCACCCTGCTCACCCTGCTCACCCTGCTCACCATGCTCACCCTGCCCC
>NW_014013448.1:0-36871 GCF_000611645.1 Monoraphidium neglectum
CCCCCCAGCCCCAACAAGCAACCCCTCTCAATCACAGTTAGCCCTCAACAGCCGTGCCGGCATGACCCCGCGCATTGGCCGGGTCCTTTTCCAAAGCGGAAAGGCGAGGCTTTGAGCCCGCAGGTGGTAACTAGGAAGTCTCTTTGAGCCCCACTGGTCGCCTGCTGGTTAAAGGCCCCACCTGAAGTCCTTGAAGACGGTGTCAACCTGCATGGAGGTCGTCCCAAAGGGCAGGAAGTCGCCGTCCCGCAGCCACGTCACCGTCACGCGCGTCACGGCGCTGGCGCGGATCTGGAACTGGGCGGTGTACTGCTTCGTGGGCGACAGCGGGACGTAGGGGCCAAACACCTACGGCAAAGGGTGGCGTGTGGCAGTTGCTGGATTGGTTTTGGCTCCTTGACTAAATTTCATTGGGTGGGGTGGGTTGAGTTGAGACGATAGAGTTGCAGGGGGTTATTTGAAGGTTTGAGGGTTGGGAAGGCGGCCAGGCAGGGGCTTTGGGTCTGGGTGAAGCCTAACCCGGAAGGTCCCCGCTCTGGGTGCCCCCGCCGATTGAATGCATGCGTGCCCGTTTTATGCCCCACAGGGACAAACATCCAGGGGTTTGACCCCCAACCCAGCCCAACCTGACTAACCAACCGACCTGGACGTGCCACGTGGCGGTCCCGGGCGTTGTGACTGTGACAGACGCCCCTGCCACGCCCGAGTAAGCAGCTGCGCCCCCAGCAGCAAAGTCAAACGTCGCTGCAGCCCCGAGGTACGCGCCGCCAGCAAAGACGGCGCCGCCCGCGCCGGCCTCAAAGGTCGAGGAGGTGGCGGGCAGGAGGCCGCCGGGCGACGCGCGGCTGGGGGCGGCTGGGACCGGGGCGGCGTTGGTGAGGCGGACCCACGTGGCAGTCTTGCAGGGCAGGTCTCCGTTCTGTTGGGAGCAAGTCGAGGGGGGGGTGGAGGGTGGGGGTGATACCGAGCATGGGAGCAAGTGCTGATTTGCACCTCAGGTATTGTATGATGAGAGGGCAAGACCTCGACGAGGCAATAGATTCAAGTGGCAAGGGCTGTGGAGCAACACAAAACATCCGCTCTGGTTTCACCCATTTTGAAGGTGTAGGTGCGTTGACGCAGCCGCCCAGGCCCCAAAAGTACTCACCATAAGGAACAGCATGTACCTGTTGGGAGTGCAGGGGGGGCAAAGAATAGGGTAAGTGCACGCAGCGCACAGGACTTTGCAGGATGAGGAGCGAAGCTAGTAAGCATGTAATGCTCAGAACCCACGAGTGCTTTGTTGATACAAGCAGAGTGGTGGTGGTGCGATTGAAGGGATTGTGGCGGTCACTATGTTCCTGCAACGATCCTGCAACAATCCAGCAAAGCCGAGCGCTTGGCCTTTGGCTCCAGCCGCGCAGGCCCCTCACCACCCGGCGCTCGCGACCAAGCCCCCAGGTGGCGGCATGGTGACGGTGATGCTGCCGCCGGCGTTGGCGGTGGTGGCCAGCTTGATCAGCCGCTGGTCCATATTCGTCTGAGGGAGTGCAGTGATTTGCAAAAGATCAAGGAAATCTCCAAGCGCAACAAGGTGAATGCTCCAAGAGCCCCTGACGGCATTTTGCCTCCTGATTGACACTGTGTAGTCCCCAGACACCCAGAAATCATGCCTAAAAGCGGAGTGGGAGATGTTGGAAGTATTTGCGCCGGAGCGCTTACCTGATGCGTGACCGCAGCGGGGGCGGCGATGACGGCATGGGTGACCGCGCCGGTGAATGTGATCGTCAGCGGCGCCCCCATCGCGACCGCCTCCGCCGACTTGCCGGTGATGGTGGCGCGCTGGCTGAAGAGCGGCTCAAAGCTGTAGGGGAGGCGGAAGCGCTCGGCCTGCGAATGCAATGTGCGTTTGTTGATATCCAGGTCTGTCGTTTAGACCACCTGCATCGCGGCATACTCAAATCATACTCTAGCTGCAAGGAGGAGGACGGCAGCACCTCGACACTTCCTTGCAGTGCGCAGCTTTTGGCATGACGTCCAGGCGGACAGAAAGGGATGTGGGCGAGCGGCTGGTGCATCTTCACACCAGGCGCCGCCACGGCGCACCTGGAACTGCTGGAGGTTCTTGGCCGGCACAAAGCAGGTGGAGACACACTCGTCTGGGCGAAAAGTGGGTGAGGGGCAATGAGCACAGGCGGGTGGGTTGGCCCGAGAGCCGCCAAGCGATGTGCTCCCAACCCTCAGAGGCCGTTCAACGTCTCTTCGCCCGTGGCGCACGGCCCAGGCACGCCATGCAATGATGCAAGGGGCAGAGCCTGCACAATGAAAACATGACCTGTGCCGATCGCCCCCCTCCCTGCCAGTCGCAAGCTGGCAGCTTCTGCACAGCTTCAGAGTCAAACCCCCTCACCCTGCTCTGACCCCATGACCAGGACGTCGCCGTCCGGCATGAGCATGGCCACGCTGTGGTAGAGCCTCTTGATGTTGGTCGCGGCCATCACCTTGAAGCGCGCGCCGGCTGGGGCGTAGGGGTCGTACAGCCATGCCTGTGTGTGTGCATGCGCGTGCGTGCGTGCGTGTGCATGCGAACGTGTGTGTGTGCGTGTGTGTGTGTGGGGGAGAGGGGGCGCGCGCATTCGCGCATGTGTGGTTGCGAAGCGTTCGTGTGCACACATACGTGCGCCGGAGCACGTGCGCAAGATATTGCATGTGAATGTGCGTGCTGATGTGTTTCAGAGAATCAGCTTAAGCCCCTTGGGGCACAGGCCTCACCTCATAGACAGGGCTGCGCGCCTGGCTGCCGCCCAGGGGCCCGCCGCCGTTGCTGTTGCCGAAGCGGGCGCCATTGACCAGCAGGACCTTGCCATTGGGCAGCAGCACCTGCGCGCGCACGTGAGATGTGCACACCGCACGCGACCGATTGAGCCTGTGTGCAGGCTGGTTTCCAAGCGCACTGCAAAACCGCCCCCATATACATACACAGACTTTGTGTGGAAGACCGTTGTTTGTGCAGGCTGCCTGTCATGACCAACGTCCCTCCAGTCAAAACAAGTGTCTGGCTGGTGGCCCCAAACCACCATAAACAGCCTCCTGTCTTTGTCCATCACGCAGCCCCAAATAGCCACTGCATTTCCCCGGCCGCTCACGTTGTCCACCATGTTGCGGCCCCCAGGCATCTTCTCGGCCTGCCACGCCCAGGTGCCGCCTGTCACTGCGGCCTGACCCAGGTCAAGCCGGTATGCGTTGTCGTTGGCGGGCAAGTCGCAGGCGCAGTTGCCAGCATCGCCGCCGGAGCCACCCCACATGGCCTGGGTGAGAGGTGGAGGGGGAACACATGTGACAACAACGGTTTGTGCTTGTGTATGCAGAAGACGAGGGTTACAGTGGGAGCAATAAAATCGAGGCGAGAAGCGGTAGTGGGTGCGAATGCCAAGCAACCGGCCAGCTGGGCAGCTGGCGCGTGGATATGTGTGTGTGTGTGTGTGTGTGTGTGTGTGTGTGTGTGTTGACACCATTAAAGCTCAGCATACGCCTGGCGTGTCACCACATCCGTTGTGAAAGCCGGCGACGGCTAAGGCGTCAGTGGCGGCCACCTTGGTGAAAAGTTTTTAGCAATTACGGGGGTTCCCAACGTGCGCGAACCCCAAGCACTAGCTATGACATCAAAATTCCAGCGCACCAGCTCTGGTGCGTAGCCCTTGTCTGCGTCCAGGCGCAGGATGGTGGCGGTGCCCAGGGCGGAGAAGGCAGAGCAGAAC
Organism: Monoraphidium neglectum; assembly: GCF_000611645.1. Classification (NCBI taxonomy): domain Eukaryota; kingdom Viridiplantae; phylum Chlorophyta; class Chlorophyceae; order Sphaeropleales; family Selenastraceae; genus Monoraphidium; species Monoraphidium neglectum. The sequence continues at coordinate 3,738 of NW_014013448.1, forward strand.
GCGGGAGTCGGCCAGGCCGGGGTCGCGTAGAGGGTCTTGAGGTTGTTGCTCTGGTCGAGCTGCATGACGCGCTGCGGTGGGAGGTTAATCGGGCGTGGATGGGGTGCATATCGGTTGGTGGGACGGTTGGTTTCAGATGGACCAAGGCGAAGTTGAGTCAAGGCAAGGTGGGGACAGGCATGCTGCAACTCGAAAGCAATGCGGGGGTGGAGTGTGCGTTGTTGTTTGGGACGGTGTCTGCCCCTTGCAGCGCCCGCCCCCGCCTTGAGCTGACGCGTGGTATGCAGGCTGCACTGTTACTGCTTACGCCCTGGTTGCATGCAAAGACAAAGAAGAGGTTGTTGCCAGCAGCATTGGTCCAGGGGAGCAGCTTGGTAGTGGGATACAGATTGAGGCCGCCTGGGGTTGTGGACGATTGCAGGGTGAGGGGCAAGATGAAAGGCGGTCAGTGGAGGAAGCGGAGCTGGCGCGGCGAGCGGCGATTGCGGCGCGATGTGCAGCTGGCTTGTGTGCCGGACCGGGCAACTGCCAGCGGTGTGCACGCGCTGCCGACAGCCCGCGGCGCTTCGTCGCCAGCGCGCCCCGCCGCCGGCCTCATGCGCTTGCCGCCTGGTGACCAGCAGGCCGCCTGTCAGCCCGCGTACCAAGCTGCAGAAGGAAGGGCTCTGGGTAGATGGTGGTGACGCGTTTCACGCGGCCATCCCAGATCTCGATCGCGGGCACTGGGGGGTCGGCCTCTGACGCGTAGCCGCCCACGTGGAGCACTCGGTCGTCGGGCAGCGTCAGCTGGGTGGGGTACCCTGAGGGCGGACAGGAGGGGCGCGGCGGCAGAGTGATCTGTTGGCGTTGCAAGGAGACGCATCTCATGAGGGGGCAGTTGGAGTGCCAGAATGTACTCAGGGGTGCTTGCAGGCCGCACACAACACAACACCGTTTCGGTCAGCTTCGGTCAGCTTCATGGGACGGCTTTCGACGCGGTGTTGAGAGTGATAGAGAAGGGGGCAGTTCTGCTGGCTTCGGGCGGGGCTGGAGTGATCGGCTTGAGGCACGCATGCTCCTCTGGGCCTGCTCTCATCCTGGGCACACCACCCTCGTTTCCAAGCGACGCCGTCCCGGCCCCCATCCCCCCGCCCCCCAAACGCCCCGGCTCACAGTGAGGGTATGCAAGCCCCTCGGGCCGGACAGTCCAGGCGGTGCCGTCCTTGTCCCAGGTGCGCACGGCGTAGCGCCCCTCCAGCAGGAACCCGCTGTTGGCCCAGTCGCCGCCGCCCGCGACGATGGTGCCGTCGGACAGATGGGAGTGGCCTGGGGTTGCACATACGCGGGTGCAAGGGGGGGGGGAGAACGCACAGTGATTAGGGAGGGCTGCATTGGTGTGCGAGAGCTGCAAACGGCAATTGAGAGGAGTGGAGCCAGGTTATAGACCAGAGAGGGTCTGCACAAGGCAGTGGTCTAGAAGGTGCGAGTACGCTTTCAGGATTGCTTCCTCGCAGAGGCGGGACCTGGGGGCAAGCAGCTGAGCAGCACGCTTGGAGAGTTGTGCTGGAGCCCCCCCTACCACCTGCCTGCCAAGCCTGCCAAGTGGGGTCCGATCGAGAGACTTCCCCCCACCTCGCGCCCCCACCTGAGCAGAAGGGTGCGATCCTCATGGGCGCCTTGACGTATGTCCCGGCTGCGAAATCGTAGACAGCCGACACCTCGGGGGTGCCATCTGCGGCAGGGGGACGGGAGGGCGCCGCCGGACACCAGGGGCGACGCGAGGGAGCTGTAAGCGCACGCGAGAGCACATCCGCCCGAGCAAAACACGCTGAACAAGCTGCGTGTGGTGCAGGTTCGAGGCGGCGCCAAGCATGGGTGATGCCTCCCGTCAGAACACGCATGCGGCAGCGCACAGCGGCCTGTTTACGTCCCCTCGGGCGCACCCGTGAACATGCCGGGCTCGTAGGCGGGCTGGTAGCGGCCCCACAGCAGGACCTTGGTGGTGGTAGGGATGAAGACGGCGTGGATGGCGAGGGTCCCTGTGGAGGAGCGCCCCAGGGTCGGGTTGATGATGAGCTCGTCTGCGAGGCCGGGGATGACAATGAGGATGAGTCAGCGGCAGGAGCGCGCGCGTTCGATTGGTAGTGGCTCACGAGATTTTGAGCTTGCGAGCCGCGAGAGCAGCACAAGCAGGTACGAGGAGTCGCACTACTAGTACAATGCACCCGCCGACAAGATGCGAATGCCACACGTCGCCACAAATGCCGAGGTGACGGCATCACCCGCTCCCGCTGCCCGTCGCCGCGGCTTACATGCTCCAATGTCGTTGCCGGGCGCTTGGAGCAGCGCCCTGCGGCGCCCGGCAGGGCTGTCGCCGCCCTTGCCGGGCTCCTTCCCGGCCTCTGCGAAGACCTCGGCGGTCGCGTTGACCGAGCTCAGCACCACCACAGCCGCGCGGGCGGCGCCCGGCACGCGGGGCGTGCCGGCCTCGGCCTTGGAGGCGCGGCCGAAGCCCTTGCCCCTGACGGACTTGATGGCGGCCACCTCCGCCAAGCTCTCATTGCCGGGGGAGGCGGCGAGGGTGGCTTCGTACGACTCCTTCGCGGTGCAGACCTTGGTTTTTTGGTTGCGGGGGCGTGCGGGGGTGGCAGGGGTGGCCCGGGGGGTGCTTGGTTGCGGGCGTGTGCGGGGATGGCAGGGGGAGCCTGGGGGAGTGTGAGAAGGGTCATTCGGCGACGGGCTGCTTTGTCACCAAATCGAAGGGCACGGCGAGGTTGGGACGGCGGGGCTCAAGGGTATCGAGCTGGCACATATGGACAGCGAGCGGCGGTGCGGCACGTGGCGGCGCGCACGCAATTCGCACGCACCGAGTCAGCCCAGTCGCTGGTGATGGGTCCCGCATTGGGGTTGCCGTTGCCGCACACGGCGCCGGGCGCCTTGCCGGTCTCGTCAAACCTTGGCGGAAAGGCAATGGAGGGCGCACGTGCAGGCGGCTAGGGAGGCGGCGCGGCCCACACGGGAGACTTGTGGGCGGCCGGGCGCTGCAACACCACGAGCACCCTCGCATGCAGCGGCTTGGGGCACAGACACCAGGGGATTGCGGCTCACCGTTCGCATTTGCCGCTGAAGGCGTTGTAGTACGACACCCGCTGCGCTGTGCCGTAGCCAGGATTGGGCGTGCTGTCGCCCTCACGCTGCTTGAGGCACTCGTACGACACGGCCTTGCCACTGCACAGGGCAGAAGGGGTTGCAGAGAAGGGGTTTGTTGTGGCGGCCGTATATGTACAGGTGGCTTACGAGGGGCCGGGAAGGGATTGGCATCGAGTCAATCGGCGCGGCGCCCCAGCGGCGTGCGGAGCAACATGAAGGCAGCCCTCTCACTCGCAGCAGACGAGGTACTCATGGCAGTTCTTCGGGTGTGGCACCTGTACTCGAGCAAAAATTGGGGATCGGGCCGCGCGGGTCAGATCGAAAGATCTCGCCCATTCGTGTGTGGCAGAAAAGCAGATGAGAATATTGGTATCTCGAGAATAGATGCGGCTGGTGTTCATCGGCCTGTTGACAACGTGACCACAGCAGAGCTGGTGTCAGCCTGGCTCCTGCAAAGGCACCTGAGCACCCGACCAGCCGCAAACTCACCTGCACGTAATCCTGGCCGGCGCAGGAGGAATCCAGCTCTGGGTCCGCACGAATACCCACCGCTGCAGTCACTAGCAGCACGCCGAGCACGGCTAGCTGGCAGCAGTGCCGCCTCGGTAGCCCCATTGCGAGCTCTCACGTTGCGAGGTCTGCCTAGGTGCACCCTGCGAGGCCAAACGCACGACCAGCAAGCTTGAAAGCGATTTGATTGACCTAGTAAGACTAAATTGTGACTCTAACGCGGTGGCCACAGCTTCACCGCGGAGATATCGTGATCGCCTCAATTGTGGGCAGCCCGCGAACGCTAGAGCCACCGAGTGAAGCGTGCTCGGTCGCAGAAGCAACACGAGCCTAAATTATAGGCATGTGAGTTGCACGTCAACGAGCTACGTGCACTAGCTGCCGTTCATGCTCCTCCGAGGCAACGAAGGTGCAGCGTAACTACTGTCGCAGCAAGCGAAAAGGAGCGGGTGGCGGAGCCTGTCGTATGATTTCTGCAATATCAACGAAATTGCGAAGGTGCTCACGCCGCTTACTGGTAGCGCGCTGGGCGGCTCGTGCGGCGCGACGGTCAAGCATTACTTGGTGGTCAATGCTGCTGACTGGCCAAGCCTTCACGTCTTGTCTGCATGTGAATTCGTTGCGTTACCAAGCAAATTGTATACCGGGGCACACCCTGCAGCCAGTGACTCCAGTATCACGGGCGCAGCAGCGGGCGCTTGGAGAGTTGTCAAGACCAGGTCGACACGACACGCTGGCTCATGAAGAGTTATGGTGCTTGTCGGATCTGCAAACCAAGATTTATCTGAACGTTGTTTCCAATCATTCCACACATGTCATAGATTGCGCCCACCAGCATCAGATTGCCCCTGCTACCGCACTGCCTCCTCGCTCTAAGAAAAGATCATGCACAAGTCAATACAAATGTCAAGCGCCCGCGTGAAGGGTCGCATAGCTGGTGAGCGCGCTGGCAGTCCGATGTGGGTGGGCGAGTTGGCTCAAATGATCATAGCGCGCCCGCAACTGCAGATGGTCACCACAAGCGGGTGCTACGGCACCCACTGAAGGCGCTGAAGAGGGCCACTCTCGTCCCCCTTGGCGAGGCAAGCTGAGCAGCATGCTTTTCCCAGCTGCGGCACACTGCGGGGGGGCGGGGTGGTGCGCAGCAACATCGCATGCTGCCCTGCAGCCAATCACTGTAATGGTGGTGCACTTGAAAGTTTTGTTCCTGTGTTCCCTTGCCAACCCGCTGCATCTGTCCCCTGCTCAAGTGCACCGCGCTCGGCGCAACTGTACAGGCACCCTCACCCGAGGAGGGCCTAGCATCGATGGCCAAGCAGGCGTTGCAGAGCGACCCTGAGGCGGCGGCTGCACTGAAGAGGTGCGGCCACCTGATGCAGATTTGAAATTTTTGGTGGTGTGCCAGTGTTCAGGATCACACTGCTGGGAGTGCAGGGCAATGTCGTGAAAGTACGGAATGGAGCGCACACCTTCCATCCCCCTTGTTTGCTGGGTGCGGACCAACCCACCCTCGGCGGCCACTTCATTAGGTACGAGGATGCTGTGGTGCGGCTGGAGAAGGCGCGCGCAACTGAGCGGGAGCTGGAGAGCGTCATGGCGGTGAGAATGCAGCTGCGCCGCGACGCGAAGGCGCAAAGCTTGGCCCGGATTGCCTGCTTCAGCTCAGGCGCAACCAGGGCGACCTCGCCCTTGGGTATGGTGCATCTGGTCATGACTGGCGCCTGCCATCTTGTATTGCAATACCTTCAGGAGGCGGCTAAAGCAGCAGCGCTGGCGGACGCCGCCGCCCAAGCCAGCGCCCGGGTGCAAGCGGGGCAGCTTATGGCTGACGCCGAGGTGGCGGCCGCGGAGAAGCTGCTTAGAGTAGCCCAGATCGAGCACAACCTCGCGGAAGGCGAGAAGGCACGCGCGCGTGGCGTGGCATACTCAGTAATGGACCGTGCTGAGTCCGGCAAGGCGGCGATGGTGGCGGTAGCTGGCGGGCTGGCCGCCGCAGTGCCGCTGGCACTGGCAGCAGCTGATAGCGCGGGCGGCAGCGCCAGCGAGCTGCTGTCGTTCGCTGATGTCGTCTGCTGCAGCGCGCTGTTTGGCGTCACATACAGGTGCGTGCATGAAGACAATCATATACTGCGGAAATGTGAGCAGGCTACTCACATCTTTGTGTTGGTTCTCTGCTTGGCCATCTTATGCTTGACACAACTCATTGTTGTGAGCACCCATCACGAGTGTGCTGTCCCAGAGCAGCATAATCCACAGCTTTCCTTGTCAACCTGCCTGGCTGGCACGCTGGCGCAGGTATATCGTACGAGAAGACGCCCACAATAAACACCTGCGGGGAGGCGCTGTCACCGCCTTTGCCCTGGTGCGCGCTGCGGGTGGCTTCGACGCTCTGCAGCGTTCGGCGGCGGCAGGAGGAGCCGCCGCAGCAGCAGCAGCAGGTACCACCGGCGGCGGCGGTGTCGTGGGACTTGAGCAGCTGCTGACGCCAGCCGTTGTGGGACCGGCGGCTCTTTACGCAGGGCAATGTATGCTGGTGTTTGGCTTTGGTGCGGCTGCGCTGGAATGGGCGTTTGCAAGCGGCCTTGTGCGACGAATGCGCGGCACGTTCTTGCAACCATGAAGGTTCGGCCTGATAGAAAGTCATACGTGGGGGATTGCGACAGGTTGGGGTGCGGCCAGGATGAGATGTTGTTGACCTGCAGAAAGACACATGTGTGATTTGCATGTATCTTGGCAAGTGATGCAGGCGGGTCATCAAGTCAGGCAAAATCAAGAACATGTTGGTGGTTGGCCAAGCCACGCTTGCTCCGAAAGCCATTTTGCAACAAAAAAACGGCCAGCCTCACAAAGGTGGCTAACATAGCCCAGCCAGCCACCACAACCATCCCCTGCTGCCATGCCCAGGCGGGCCAACACACTTGCACACATGCACGCGCAGCGCCTGCTCGCCTGCCGCACGCGAGCGCGCGCTCAAACCGCGGGTGGTCCACGACCTCTCCCTCTTTTCCGGGCCGTGGCCAAGTGTAGAGCACGGTGCGTGCTTGGTGTTGGGCAGCAGCCGTCGCCAGCACAGGACAGTGACAGGGGAGACAGCCCGTACGCGGTGTAGAGAGCACGATTATTGTTGTCAGCATTTTTTGCTATAAGCGTCGTAACTGCGGTGACGACACGTGCAGCAGCAAGTGCCCAAGCCAAAGCAGCCTTGCAACAACGCAGCTGGCCCAGCACGTTGTGCCACTTACGCTACCATTGTTGTGTAGCAGCTGTGATGGCAGTGGTGCTGCTGCCATGAACAGCGGCAGCGGCAGCGGTGTTGCGGCGGGGGGCGATCTGCACTCGCCACTGCAGCAACTACGCTCTTTCGAGCATGGCATGGCTGCCAGCCGGGGCAGCCACAGGAGCACCTGTGACAGTGCACGGTGTGCCTCACGCGGCAGTATGTTTGGGCTCCTCGCTGGCGCCTCTATTTGCGAAGCCTGCGCCTTTCCCCTGATGCACGTGCTGTGCACGCCCTGTCGTCTCTGCGCAGACCACAGCCAAGATGGTGCAGCCGCTTGTCCGCCGCAAGAAGGAGGTCAAGAAGCGGAAGCACTTTGACCGCCACCAGAGCGACCGCAAGCTCTGCGTCAAGCCCAGCTGGAGGCGGCCGAAGGGTATCGATGGCCGCGTGCGCAGGTGCGCTTGGGCTCACGGGCGGCAGGCAGCTGCTTGATTTGATGTCGACTCCTCACAGATGGCTCGCGGGTGGTGCCGCCTGTGAGGGGCCCGCTTGGTGCTTTGCACCAAGCATTTGAAACGCATGTGGGGCTACTGCGGCTGTTCTTGCACTGGTGCAATGCAGTCGAACCCATGGCCTATTCAGCAGGCTGGTTCGGGATCAAACAGCAGGCTAGGCGGTGCCGGCAGGGGCAGGACACCAAGCACAGGCTGCATACAGTGCAACAACTGCTCGGGCACGGGCTGGCTGCCTGGTTTGTCCCAGCTGCGACCGAGTCACGCAGTGCACGATCGAGTGTTTTCCGATGGTGGTTTCTTGTGTCAACTGCCCTGCACGGACGCGTGCGCCCCGCAGGAAGTTCAAGGGCGCCATCCGCATGCCCAACGCGGGCTATGGCACCAACAAGAAGGACCTGCACGTGCTCAAGAGCGGCTTCCGCAAGGTGGTGATCAGCAACGTGGCGGACCTGGAGCTGCTCATGATGCACAACAGGTGAGGAGGGGTGGGGGAGCGAGGCGTCCTATGGCGGGCTGCGACGCTGCTCGGAATTCAAGGTTGGGAAGCCTGAGGCAGAGGAGGGTAGGGTGCTTGGAGGAGGGCAGTAAGCGCCATCAGCAGGATGAGCGTGGTTGAGCAAGCTGTTTGTTACGACGCGCTGCCCAGGCCGCAGTCGTTGCAGCCAACATTCTTCCACAAGGGGCCAATGAGCAGCGAGGGCTGCTTAGCATCACCTTTCAACGACCTCGGTTTCCTGACGCCTTCTGCACCGTTGCCTGCTCTTGCCACCCCCAGGCGCTTTGCGGGCGAAGTCGCGCACAACGTGAGCACCCGCAAGCGCAAGGAGATTGTGGAGCGCGCGGCGCAGCTCAACATCGCCCTCACCAACGGGAGCGCCCGCCTGCGCAGCCAGGAGGACGAGTAAGGCGCCCTGCCCGGCAAGACACAGCGTCGGAGCGCGGCGGCCGCTGCGCTGGGGGGTGCTGCCTAGAACTCTCCTGCAGGGTCGTGTAACCACTAACGGACAAGTTGACAGAACAAAACCACTCTATGTACCGGCACTGCTGGGGTGCAAACCTTTCGTGCAGTCGCGAGAAACTCTGAAAAGCACGGATTTACAACGCCGCCCACTTTGGTCGCTTCGACTGCTTTCCTTGCAGCCGCTTCCTCGTGTGCCAGGCAGGTGCAGCTCTCCTCGCTCAAGCAGGCAACTGTATATGCCGTTCACTGCTTCACTTCCTCGACACCAGACAGCTCCTCGTGCAGGTGCCGCACCTCCTCTGCGGCACGGCCGGGCTTGACGACTTCCGCCTCAGGCCCTGCCTCCTCAACCTGCTCCTTCTCAGCGAGCTTTCCCAGGGTCGCGCCCACCCCTGCGCCAACACCCGCGCCGAGCCCGGCGCCGAGGGGCCCGCCGAGTGCGCCGACGGTCGCGCCGACTGCTGCTGCAGCTGCTGCTGCTTTGGCTACGTGTGGCCGCTCCTCCTCGGTCACGTGGGCTGTGCTAGGCTTACTGTCATCAGGGTGGTCTGCCATGGTCACATGCAGCAGGGTAGTTGGGATAACGTCTGATGAGCTTTGCAGCGTTTGAGAGTGGCGTGCTGATTTGGAGGGGAGGACCTATGACTCAGGATGACTCAGGGAGTCGGGAGCTGCCGCACTGCCGGAAGCAACCGGGGTAAGTATGTCGGGATTTCCAGGAAAATCCCGACATATTTTCCAAGACCTAGCAGTTCTTGCAGCGCCCAGTCACAAACGCAACGCAGCTCCTGGCTCACCACACCCTGCACAGCTGGTACAGCTCAGCACCCGCTTCAGCGCCCTCACACAACGTACAACGGCGCGATGGCAGACAACAAAGCCAGTGGTGACCGCTCCATCAACAAGGGCCTCCCCGCTGTCGACCCCGCAGCAGTTGCTGAGAAGCAGGCCTCCCACGTGCAGGGCGACGTGGCAACCGGCGGCGCTGCTGGCGCGTCCGTGGGCGGCCTCGTGGGCGCGGTCGGCGGTCCGGCGGCGGCCGTGACGGGGGCCGCCGCCGGTGCTCTGTCTGGGGCCGTCGCCGGGGCGGTCGTGGCTACTGAGCGCGGCCCTGCGGGTGATGCAGTGAACATGGGCGAGTTTAAAGAGGCTGCCGTTGGGCCTGGCGCTGTGGGCGGTGGCAAGCGCGAGAAACGCGACTGACAGCTGTGTGCACGTCCGGCTGCCGTTCAGGCCCATGAACGTTGCCGCGCTGCTGGCTGATGCTGCGCTGTATCTCGTGGGACTGTTGCTGGGGAAACCGTACCTCTGTGGCACGGCCTGCCATCACCAGTGCCGAGTGTCTGGGAATTCACAAATCATACCTGCCGGATGTGCGCTTGCAAGGACCATTGATATGGCGTTTTACAGTCCAGTACGTACAAGTATGAGGGCCACGCATGGGGCAGTGCTGCTAGTGTTTTAATGACGCATGCGTGCAGGAGTTTGTAATCGGGCTTGCTTGCTGGTGATAAATGCAAACCAACGATCAGCTGAGGTTGACGGATTGCAGGCCTTGCGCTGCAAGCGGTGCCGCCGTTCATGCACACATCGTGCTGCTATCCAAAGCAACAGCTCTATAGTTTGATTATCTTATCGATGTGTGGGGTGCCAGCGCAGGGCACAGATGCTTGAGGGCCGCACTCTCAGGCAGGTCCGGGCGGCTTGAGGGGCGCCGCATTGGCCAGAAGGGCCCACGTCGATACAGCGCTGCGGTTGATTCAGCCTAGGTACAGTATTGTCTCAGATGAATACAAAGCTCAGTCCTTCCTGGACACACGCTGCAGAGAGAGCCGAGCTTCACTTCAGCTTCAGCCGCGGATTGCCCAGGAACCCTTCAAACGGGCTTCTCCGATTGAATTGTTAAGAGGCTGTCAGCAATTTTTCACTCCCTGGTGCCAGGCTGACACTGCGAAATTGATCTAGGTCCTCGCAGCAGCAGCAGCTTCAGCAGCCATGGTGGCCACGCAGCACGCCACAATATTGATGAGATGTATTTATTCATGACGTGGGGTCTCGAGGCCTTGTTAGCTCCCCACGAGGCTGTACGCATCACACCGGACGAGCGCGGGCCTTTGTCCAGGGGCACGTCGTGATCGTGTGTCTTACAGCGGTGAACGGCTCCTCTGTTGCTTCAACAGCTTGGCGGTGGCCACCACCTCGCCGCAGCGTGCACGTACCAGCGTGCTGCGCGCTTTTCCACACTGCCTGGGTGTGACAAAGATCGGCGGGAGCCACAGCAGTTGGTCGGCTGCCAGCGGCAGGGCTGCAAGGCTAGATGCCTTTCTACGCGTCCGAGCGGACGGGTAACCGCGGCAAGGCAGACGGGCACCACACCAAGCTGCGCATCTACCAGCAATGGCAGGGCAATGAGGTGGGGCCATGGCGACGCAATATGCCTGGTACTGGCCGCCGGGGCTCCTTACGTTGGAGTCTGAGCATAATTCAACGCGTGCAATGCGTCAGCAGTACAGCCGGCCATTGTACTGCAGCGGTGGTGGGCGTGTTGTGCACTTTGCTGAGCCTGCACGTTGATACTACACGTTGATGCGTGGCGCGAAAGCATTGCCCTGGCCCCGTCACCTGCCCTCCTTCAACTGTCCAGCGCTTCTTCTGCTGGGGCCATTGCATGGCGGGCCCCAACTGGCGCAGCTGTATCGGGTCACTGCTCCTGCTGCTGGGGCCGACAGTGGTGTTCTTGATATGGGTCGCCTGGTATATGGGCCAGCGCGTCAGCTGGGCCATCTTTGTCGTCAGGTGCGCAGCATGGGCAGCCTGACGGCCGCATTATGTTGCAGCGGATGGCTTGGTGACGCATTTTGGCCACCTTCAGGGCTGCTGGGGCGCCCATAACAGTAGCACGGGGCTTGTCTGCCAGTCCTGCGCCTGCATTGCGTGGCCCCGCTCCACCGGCCTGAGCGCGAGAGCTGCTGCACGACCTTTGCCCCCTACACGACAACTCTGCTACTGACCACGCCGCCCCTGCCCCTCTGCAACGTGCGCAGCTGCATCATGCCTGCGACCTGTGTGAGCTGGCTGCTGATGACGGCGTGCAGGGACCCGGGGGTGCTGCCGCGGCAGGAGCCGGACGAGGAGTGGCTCAGCGGCCGCAAGCCGCGCACCAAGGAGGTGGTCGTCAATGGGCACCCAGTGCAGGTGGGCGCGCCTGCAGGCCGCCCGCCGGGCGGCCCGGCCGCCGCTGCTGGTGTACGGGCAGCAGCTGCCCTCGGGCGGGGCCTGCAGGCGGCGGGCACTGCCGGGAGCTCCGGTTGGTGGCCGCGGGTGTCTTCTGAGTCCGGCGGCAGCAGCCGGCTGTACCTTCGTCGCTGAGGCAGCGGCATCAGTGTAATCCTGCTACCAAGTTGCTTTGCGCTCTGTGGCTGCTCTTGTCGGTTGCTTGACCATCCTTCTTCTGAACCCGCCGTGACAGGTGCGCTACAATGACACGTGCCACTTCTACCAGCCGCCGCGCGCGCACCACTGCAGCGTCAACGACAACTGCATAGAGCGCTTTGATCATCACTGCCCCTGGGTCGGGACAACCATCGGCCAGGTGGGGGCGCAAGCGTGACAGCAGGCGGCATGTGGGTATGGACGCCTGCTTCGCAGCTGAGCTGCGACCTTTGGCCGCACGATACCATTGCAGAGAGGGTTGCCTAAACGGCGCTGATTAAGAAAAGAGATGCCGTGCCCGCCACACTTGCAAGTGCGCGGCCCGGCAGTGGCGGCACCTCATGTCGCCGCCTGGCGGTTGCCGGGTCGTCCACAGTTCCCTGCCCCGCCCACCCTCAAACGGCGCTCCTCTTTCTCGCGCCCCGCCCCACTCCCGCCCCACCCCAGCGCAACTACCGCACCTTCCTGCTGTTCATCTATGGCACCACCATCTACATCATGTGGACGTTTGGCATCAGCCTCTGGTCCTTCTGGATCAAGGCGCGCGACCTCAAGGCGGCCGGCAAGAGCATAGAGATCCTCACCATCATAGCCGCAAACCCTGCGGGGGTGGCGCTGTGCGTGCTGTGCTTCATCTTCTTCTGGTTTGTGGGGGGCCTGTCCGGCTTCCACACATTCCTGGTGGGCACCAACCAGACTACATACGAGAATTTCAGGTGCGACAGCGCACGACCCGCCTTGCGGTTCGCTGCGGTTGCTCTGAATCCTATGCTTAATCCTGTGGCAAGCTAGATGGGAAGCTACTTGTACTCTTGTTGATCGACAAGGGCAGCTGGTCATGTTGGGGCCGCCCCTCTGAACGCCTGGCGCACCACGCACACCAAACGACTTTTCATCCCTGCCTCTCAACTTCCCGTCACCCCGCTGCTGGCTCACCTCCATCGTGGCGCGCAGCAACCAGCGCCGCCACAACCAGGGCAGCGTGACAAACCCCTACGACCTGGGGCTGTTCCGCAACTGCGCCAATGTGTGGTGCACCAAGGTGCCGCCCTCAAAGATAGATTTCAGGTGAGGCCACAACAGCCCGCTCGGGGACGGGGCAGTGGTTGCGTCCCGACATGCACCCAATCACACGTCCGTCTCGGGCGTTCCATGGCGGTTTTTCTGCCCTGAGGTGCTGGCTGTGTCTGACCGCCTATGATGCGATGAACTGCGCGCGCGCGCGTGTCGCTCACGCCAGGGCTTTTGTCGGCGAGGCGCGCAAGGCGCAGGCGGCCGCGAGCCAGCGCTCCCTGCAGGCCGACAGCCAGCGCCTTGACAGCCAACGAACAAACGCGGAGGACAGCCAGCGTTCGAACGTGGTGGAGGGCAGCTTCCCCTCCTACATCGCGTCAGGGCCCTTTGAGGGCGGCGAACCACGTGTCGGCGACAGCCGCACGCCGAGCGCCGCCCGCTCGGCGGCCTTGGTCGGCGCAGGCGTGGGCGGCGGCAGCATAACGAGCGGCGGCACTCCGCGCGGCGGGGGCTCGATGGGGCAGCCCGCGTCGCGGCAGGGGTCGCTGGTGGGTCCTGACGGGAGCAGCGCCTTCTTCCAAGGCGCGGCGGCGGCGGCCGCTGATGCGGCGGCTGCGGGCAGCAGCGCTGGACGAGGTGTGGCGGCATTGGCGCCCGAGCGCATCTCGATCGAGATGCCGCGCAGCGTGGTGGTCTCGCGGCCATTGACAGATGCGGAACACCAGCAGCGGTGGCGGCGCCAGCAGGCGCAGCAGCAGCAGCAGCAGCCGCCAGCGCTGCAGCAACAGCAGCACTTGGTGCAGCAGCCATACCAGCCAAGGCCAGGCCACCTGCGCACGCAGCGGCAAGAAGCGGGCTGAGGCAAGGGGCTGCTGCAACACGTCTGGACGCTTGTACATCTTCTTTAGAGGCAAATTGACATTATCCTGTTTGGTGCTGCCTTGAGTTCTCTTCCTTTTGACTTGTGGCCATCCACATGTAGGCAGAAAACCTGCTGCCCTTGTCTAGTGCCCTTCTGTCTTGGTAACCCAGGGCAGACCGTTCTGCAGTCCCACTGGTCTCAATCCCGTTTCAAGCAAATAGCTGGTGCTTGCACTGGGTATGTAGCAACAGGCGGCCGATTGCAAACAGGTATGCGTTGTCAGTGGCGTTGCGGGTATCGACGGCGCGTGTGCGGTGTGCATAGCTCGCACGTATGCAAAGGGTATGTGCAGAGACAATCTGAAAGGGTCACTGGCAAGTGTTGTCGGCAGGACATCTGCGTACCCGTCAACAGGTAATGCTGCTTGACAACAGCTGCATCAGGCTGCAGCCTCGCCCGGCAGTGGAGCATTCAAGACCCATATTGGGAGTTGTGAAAGGTAAAAAAAACTTGCAGTTGCGGGATGTGAGCGAGCGCTGCACAACAAACGCTCTACGCTGTGCAGAAGGCAACATGGCCACAGCCGACGCCGCTCCGGCTGTGTGCCTATCTTTCGTTTGATGTCCTCCTGCTGGTGCTACAACTCGTGCCCCTTCGCTGCAACTTCTGTCTGGACGCCTGGCGCTCCGGCGTCGCGTCGCTGCCTCACATTAGTGACCTGGGGATGAACACTCAGTACCTGAACCCGGTTGCCTGTGCAAACGCATGCCGGCCACCCTTAGTTCCGGCCAGCCTGCGCCGCCTGTGCTCCACTCGACCGCGCGGGCGTCGTGGGCAGTGAGCTCTTGCGCTTGTCAATTGCTGTCTCACACGCGGTTGTGCCATATGTTGTGATTCAGGGGGCTGTCGTTGCCAGCGGCGACCAGGATCTCCTTCACATCCTCAGGCGGCTCCAGCCCCAGGCGCGCGGCGCGCTCCCACCTGCTTGCAGCGGGTAGATTCAGAGCAGAGTCGCAGGCTGTGCTCAGCAGGCTGCTGCGACTACAGGACAAGAGCCCCGCGATGTGCATGCGCGTTGGGGGATTTTGAAGCAAAACCAGCGCCAAGCAGTGCTTGCAGCCTCCATGTCTGCAGCGGCTCACCGCTCCAGTCGCGTCATCCCTGTGCAGGGGCCAAACTTGCTGAAGTTGCAAGGCAAGGAAACATAAGGAGCAAGGGGGCTTGAGTATAGGAACGCAGCGGACTGGCTGCCGCCGCAGCAGCAGCAGCAGCAAGCGAGAACAGCGCATGCGCCACAGCACGCATGACACGAACCTTTGCAGGTCGAACTGCCGCAGCAGCCGCTCCTCCAGGGTAATACCCTCTGCGATTACAAAACGCCACGACGTTGTGATGCCGGGGTACACGGCGTCTCGAAGAGCGCGCAAACCCACCGTCCAAACAGACGAACCTCACTCACCAGACTCGAGCCCTGTATATTCCTCTTGCTCACAGACTTGCGCTATCCGCGCAGCAGGCACAGGCGCGGCCTGCGGGCCCTTAGGCCGATCCACATGCCTTTTTTCCTGCTTGAAATAGCTGCTGACCTTGCTCATTATCAACGAGTCGAGTGTAAGTAATACAGTACAACGAGAGTTAGGCACCGCCCAGGGTGGGCGTTCGCTTCTTTCAGCACCATGCGGAGCTCAGTCACTCCCCCCTTGCTGATGCTCGAGCTGCTGCTGCCCCTGATCGCCACGTGCGGTTGCCTGCTTCTGCGTATGCATACACATATATGATCCACCTGCCTATGATCCTCAAGCCACTTGTCGCATTCCAAGTGTGCTCCGCCACACCCCCACCATGTGCCCCCGCACACACGCATGCACGCACGCACGCACGCTCACACGCACGCGCGCACACACACAAAAACCAGCCCGGTGAATGACATCAAAATGGATGGACGAAGCCCATGACCAGTCAGCCTGACATTTTACTGCAGCCATGCTGGACACCAACAGATCACCCTAACAGTCATCAGTAGAGTGCGTCAAGCTCGTCCACATTCGCCAGCTGCTGCTCCTGCTGCTGCTGCGCCGCCACAGCTGCCGCCGCCTGCCGCTGCGCCGCCAGCGCCGCTGCCGGCGCGGCAAGGGCCGCGCGCTTGGCAGCGCGCTCGTCATCGTTCTGATATTCAAAGGGGCGTGGGGGCGCAGGGGTGCATAAGTGAGTTTCGGGTAGCCAGGTCGACTCACAGCCTGCTTATTTCACCCATTCCGCTGTGCCAGACTCAAAGCCCACCAGAACACGCCCACCAGAACACAGCACATGCGCGCCCTGGCCCTCCGCTGCCCCTCTGAACGCACGCCCTGCCAAGCATCACCCTACTTGCCCTGAAAGCAGTCCAAGAGCAAAACCTCTGAAATGGTCGCACTGCGTGCGCACCAGGCCGTCGTTGATTTCTGCGTTGCCGCCGCGCCGCACGCCCTTTGCGCTGCGGCGGCTGAGCTCCTGCTTTCTCTGCTTGACCTGCCGCACCTTGGGAGCCGACGCCCACGCCTCAAACCTTGGGGTGAAAGGATGGTGCGGTGCAAGTGAAATGGAGGCAGCAAATTGTTCCCAGTGAGCTCGCGTGAGGCTGCATGTGAGACCACTCCCACCAGCTGCATGGCCGCCACGGCATCCACAAGCGGAAGGTGAGCATGGGTCCTGGAGCTGTTCTATTCCACTATTCGTGTTGTTGGAACGCTCAGCCTGGCAGCACACCCTCTGGTGCTGCACCTGAACGTGGGCTCGTTGTGCAGGGTGCGTATCCACTGGGCGTTGACCATCTCCGCCTCGTCGCGCGCCGCCATCTGCTCAAACACCTGAGACGGCAGGGTTGGACACAGGGCGTGCTCTCCTGGGTGCATGTGCTTTACGCGTGTGGGCCTGAAACCCCTCAAGCGCATGGATGCAGTTGTTGTGCCAGATGGAAAGTTGGCTAGGTGTCCGAGATCTCAGCAAAGCTAAGCATCAGAGTCCTCAGCAGGAAGCCCACCGATTCCCATGCCGCCCCATTCACGTATGTTCTGCAACAAAAGAGTAGCCGCCTTGTCTCGACGATACACAAGTGTTTGACCCCCACCCAACCTTTGCACACCCTCGTACAAATGCCTGCCGTACACAAGCATACGCGTCTCCCGCACGCGGGCGTGCGCGCGCCCGCACACACACCTGGTTGACCTTGAAGGCCGTTGCCGCCTCCCGAAAATCGTCCAGGGTCATCGGGCCGTGGACCGACGAAAAGCGGCGGTTGTAAGCGTCGAAGAACGCCTCGTCCTGAAGAGGGCGGGGTTCAAGGCAGCCGTGTCGCAATGCGTGTGCGAGTGGACCAGGTTGTCGCGGAGTCGCTGCGGAAGAACTGAGCTGCAAAGCTCAAATACTTGGCAATGGTGCATGCAGCGGAAGATGTGTCCAGGTGAAACGTGCTTGCATGAGCGCACATTCAGCGCATGACAGGCCTGCGGCCACGGGACCGCACCAGGAAGAGTCCAAGCTCAGGGGCCATGGGCACGTTGAAGTCGCGGTCGGGGTCGAGCGCGGCCTGCAGGCAGGCCTCAGGCGCGGCGCCGCGCATCACCGCCACCGCCATGCCCACCTGGTTGAGGGTGGGCAAGGGTGGAATTGTGGAAGCGTGCGCCCGGGGTCGAGCGGCAGGGAGCGCATATTACACAAGGCTTGCAGCGGATGGGGTAGCACAAAGGTCCAGGGCAAGAAGGTGGGTCGTGGCAAGCTGCCCACGAATTCACTGGGATTGAGTTGTTATCCGTCCCCCAGACGCCCTACGCCGTGCAGCACCCCCAGCACACACCCGTGGCTAGCCCCGTTCCTCCTCCCCGGCCCACCATCTTGCGGATCTGGTGCATCATGAAGCTCTGGCCCAGCACAACCAGCCGGGCCCACTTCTGGCCGCGGACCTCAATGGTGCCAGGACAATGGTAAGACAGGATGTAGCGCTGCGCCTCGTTGCTGTACGCGTCCACCCTGATCTGCTCGGTGCGTGCGCGTATGACATGTGCGTATGAGAGGGAGAAGGAGAGGGTGTGCGTCGGGGTACGCGTACGTGCGCCGGCCCGTGTGTGTGTGTGTGAATGTGTGTGTGTGGATGTGTGCGTGAGTGTGTGTGTGTGTGTGTGTGTGTGTGTGTGCGTGCGTGCGCGCACGAGCACAAGCACGCAGACAAGTGGACCCTGTGCCTTGAGAATGCTGCGCGCCACCTTGAAGCCAGAGATGTCTGCGCTTTCTTGACACTGCTCAAGGCTCACTGGCTGTCAATCCAACCCCCTAAAATCCCCTTACCGTGTAATTGTGGAAGTTGTGGGTCCCGCAGTACTGCTGAAGCAGCCCGTTGAGCTTCTCCCGCTCTGCCTCTGTGAACTCGTAGGTGCTGTTCGCCACCTCTGCCCGCATCCGCCGCAGCCTGTCGCTCCCGCCCCCATCTGCATCGCCACCTCCGCCATTCTCATGCTGCTGCTGCTGCTGCTGCTGCTGCTGCTGCTGCTGCTGCTGCTCGCCGCTTCCGCCGAAGAAGCCGCCGCCCTGCCGCTGCTGCTGCTTCCGCTGTTGCGCCGCTATCCGGCGCGCCTCCCCCGCGGCGACATCGTCCGCGGTGCGGCCACGGCCGACGGCAGGGTCGAAGACCCAGATGGGCAATATGTACTCGTACCTGCATGAGAGTGGAGTCGTTGATTGGTGTGGAGAGGCCCGGCCTCACACAAGGATGAGTCAACCTACGACAGCACGACGGCGACCTCACCACGCGCACCTCGGCACTGCGCGCATGCCCTACTGCAGCCCCGGCCCCGGCGCTCTTTCCCTTGACACTTGTCCCCAGCCCTGCCGCCCCGCCGCCCACGCACTGGCGCCGGTCGCAGTACAGCCGGGAGTTGAAGCCGTCCGTTACGCGCGTGAGCCCGAGAATGCGGATCTGGCCCGGCAGGTGCGCGTTGACGCGCGCCGGGAAGCTGTCCACCGGGTCCACGAAAATTTTGGCGCTGACCACCTGTTGCAGACAAGGCGGGTGTAGGGCTGACGGCAGGTCTCCACGCCATCACTCAGCTCACAAAGGGATGGCGCGGCAAAAACAACAGGGGTACTGCCCAGCGCGTGCAGCACGCCACCATCAGCATGTTTCTGAGGGAGTGCGCGGCTCGTCAGCAACAGCAGGAGCCAACCTGGCAGGTGGCGCTCACGCCCTTGTCGGTGCGCGCCGACCGGGACCATTTGACCTGGGTGAGCGCATCGTGTCAAGTGCGTGCACGTGAGAGCAGGCTCGCGTTTGCATGCCTTTCGAGGCGGTGCATAAGCACAGGGACTGCTGATGGATTTTGCCAGGTCAAATTTTGGCTGTAGTTTGTTGTTCAGGCACGGCAAATTGCTCACAACACGTGCTAGCGGCACGCCGCACGCAATGTACCAAGCGCCTGTGCACAGCGCGCCATAAATGCTGCAAGACGCATCAAGGAACCAAGCCTCTGCGCCTTGATCCAAACCTCAACTCCCCGGTCGGCGCGTGGCGCAAGTCGACGCATTCGCCCACCCCTTGGAAGCTGCCCGCTAGGTGGGGCGGGATCGCGCCGGCCTTGACAAAGGCGCGCTCCAGCTCCTCCTCGATAGAAGGGCACCCGGGGTTTCGCTGCATCCCCTGCGAGCCGGCCCCGTCCACAGCAGAGCGGTGCAGCAGCGTCGGCTTGCAGCGCGGCAAAGCCGTCGTGGGGCGCCAGCGGCAGCAGCAGGGACGCGGGGCCAAAGTGCAGTGCAGGGGACTCACATGATATCCAGCTCCTACGTATGCGACCCATACGGCATATTTTCGGCGCCTGGGCTTGCTGGGGTCCCGCGCCTCGCCCTCCCCGTCCTCATCATCGTCATCGCCTTCCTCCTCTGCAAAAGCATCGGCGTCTATCTTTTTCACACCATCATCCACCTCCACTTCCGCTGGCTCCTCCCCAGATCGGCCTGTGTTTGGCTCGGACATGAGACCTTCTTCACTACTTCAAGGAACACACATAGTAAAGATGGCTGCCTATAAGTGCATATGAAGCTGTGTGACTGTGCGCTCTTCGGGCCGATGTCATCCTCATTCGCGGTCAACTGATCAACACTGTTTTTGCCGCTGCCTCGGAATGATGCCTGCATGATGGGCCCAAAGGATGTATCTATGGGAATGTGACATGTAAGGCTGAGTCACTCCAAGAGTGGCAGGGTGGTTGCCGCTGTAACAGCATGGTTCGGTTAATCCTGTTGCCCCTGAGACCCGATGGCAGGAGCACCTGCTAAAGTACGCAAGCACGGTGTAGGCATGCACAAGGCGGTCGTAGTCGTGAGCTGCATCACGAATTGCTGGGGTTGTTTGACCCAACAAGACTCTTGAGTGACTAGCCCATGATGCAGGGCTGCAGAAGGCACCAGCTCATGCACAAACCTTTCGGTCAGGCCAGCCGGTGCTGTGCCCGCGCAAGCATCATGCAGCGCAACTCCCTCGAAATTCCGGTAAACCGACGTATGTTACGGCACTACAAGGCGCTATTCAGGTGTGAAGTGTTAGGGCGGTGTTGTTCGCGCCGACAGCTCCTTCAAGATTGGCAGAGCCAGCAACGCTCTGGAAGGTTGAGGGCAATGCCCGCTAGAGCAGCACTGCAGCAACAGGTGGGCATGATTCTGGGTCGAGGCACATGCATGCCATCCCCCTGCTTTCCATCCATGCACCCTCCACGCATTTAATGTTGCGCGCCAACACAGGACGCATGCCATCCCGACGCAACCTGCTTCACGCATGCGGCTCGCAGTCCATAAGTCCAACGCAACATCGCGCATGCACAAAGTTGTCAACCTGGTCCATGATGCCCTGCCGACTTGCATGTCACACAGTCTGCTTTGCACTTTCAGCTTGTATGGCAACGGGACAGCCCCAAGCCAGTGTTCACAGTGCGGTACGCTCACTGATGCATCCCAAGCGCATGCCGATGCGACGCTTGCGCCCTCGTTGGCCGCGCAGCGATGACCGCCGGCCGGGGCAATCATGACATTAGTCTGATCAATCACGGGGAGTGGGTTGCAAAGCCTCAACGCGGGATTAGGGCGGTGATCAACACTAACCGCGATCTGGCGCTTTGTGAGGGGTGTGGGGTGTGCACGCAACGATATCTGTGGATGTGATCACATACAGTACTGTGAGTTACAAAGGGCCGCTGTACTCACAGCAGACAAGCGGGCACAGTTGAGAAAACAGGCACAGAAGGCAGGGGCCATCGCTGTCGACTGTCATAAGACGAGCAAGCCGCACGATACACACATACGAAACCAGACATCTTGAGGACGGACAACGAGCACCCTTTGTTCCTTGAGTGTTGTGGGCTCGTCTGAGGCCTCCGCCATGCGGAGCAGCTAGTTTGGACGCGACCACGACTGGAATCCTAGGGCTGGAGAGTTGCCAGCATGGTGCGGGCACGGCAACGGGGGCTGGCTGGATGGAGGCCCTGCTGCAATGCAGCAGATCACCATCGATGGTGGCCATGCCAAACATACGCCTCTGCACGCCCGCACGGACCATCATCAGGATATTGCCCAGGTGGATGACATCATAGAACGGCTGCTAGAGGTCAGGAATGGCAGGCCGGGCAAGCAGGTTCAGCTGGCGGAGAACGAAATACGGCTGCTGTGTTTGACCGCCAAGGAGATCTTTATGAGCCAACCGAACCTCCTTGAGCTCGAGGCGCCCATCAAGATATGCGGTGGGTGCCGGGGCAGGCTGGGGAGGTCTCGTTCCTTTCTGCGATGGCTTGGTGCTTCACCTCGGAGCGCCCCTTTCCCGCCCCTTAGGCGATATACACGGGCAGTACTCGGACCTGCTGCGGCTTTTTGAGTATGGAGGCTTTCCGCCGGAGGCAAACTACCTGTTCTTGGGGGACTACGTGGACCGCGGGAAGCAGAGCTTGGAGACAATCTGCCTGCTGCTGGCGTTCAAGGTGCGCCCTCAAGGGGCAGTGGCGATGGGGTAGGCACGCATTGTGTGATATAAGCATCCTGGGACTGGCAGAGTGGGCGTTGGAGCCTGCCAGCAGCGGTGATGTGCGTTCGCAGGGCGCTCCGCTGTCGCCTGCGTCTGTAGCCGCCGCCGCGACGGTGCAGGCATCTGCTTGCACAGGAGCGCGCAGCCGCTCGTTGCATTGGACAGCTGTAATTGGGCTGCAGCAGGCTGGAGATTGCGGCTGCATACTCGCAGGCATCACTGTGTGCCAAGCCCCAATGGGGTTTGTGCAGTGGTTGCTTGCATGATCCACAACACTTTTGCCAGTCGTGGCTGGCGGGGCTCTTGCCACCCTGCGGCCAGGCCCTGTTTTGAGCGGCGCAAAAGACAAGGCAGCCACCTGGCCCTAGGAACTGGCAGGCTGCTCAGGCGCGGCGCAGCGGCGCTGCCGTGTTATGCTGGCCTTGTCCCACATCGTGCGTGCGCTTGCTGCCCCTGGCGTATCCGCAACAGATCAAGTACCCCGAGAACTTCTTTCTTTTGAGAGGCAACCACGAGTGTGCCTCCATCAATCGCATCTACGGCTTCTATGACGAGTGCAAGCGGCGGTACAACATCCGGTTGTGGCGGACGTTCACAGACTGCTTCAACTGCCTGCCAGTCTCGGCGCTGATCGACGAGAAGGTAGGCTTCACAGCTATTAGCGGTGCTGGGGCTGTCCGCTTGGGGGCAAAGGCATGCAGCATCCAGGCATGCATACTGCGGGCCTGCCCGCGCTGTTGCGTATCAGCAGCTGAGGGCTACCTTGGCTTCTGCCGCACCAGGCTTACAGGAGCAAAAGGGCATGTTGAGGCACCAGCTGCAGATGCAAGCTCTTGAGCAGCCGCCTGCCAGCAGCTGGTGTGGTTTCTTTGCGGACACGTGCATATCACGCTTGTGGGTGCAATTCCCGTCCCGTCCCGCCTCGCCGCCCCGCCCCTTCCCTCCCCTTCACTGCCAACCCTCCTGCTTGTCCCCACCCTGCTCACCGTGCCGTTCAGATCCTGTGCATGCACGGCGGCCTGAGCCCTGAGCTCAAGAGCCTGGAGCAGATCAAGCGGGTGGCGCGCCCAACGGACGTGCCGGACAGCGGCCTGCTGTGCGACCTGCTGTGGGCGGACCCGGACAAGGACATCCAGGTGGGGGCCCAGGGGCTGCAATGGCAGGGGCGCGCCAGAGGACCTGGGTTTGGCCGTTGGGGCACACGCCTGAGCGTCGCAGCGGCGCGGTGATCGTGTGAGGGGCACTGCAGGTTGTGGTGCCAGGTCAGGGCGTCGTTTCCTGACCGGCCATTCGACTGGCGGTGTTGTGGGGGCGCGACCGTGAGCACGCATACGGTTTGCAGCAGCAGCAGCAGCAGCAGCAGCAGCAGCAGGATGACAGTGTCTGCGCTGCACCGCACATGAATATCCGACAAAACCCTTACTGTCGGACGCCTGTGCGTGCTTCCGCCGCCCAGGGCTGGGGCGAGAACGACCGGGGTGTCAGCTACACGTTTGGGTCGGACTGCGTGACGGACTTCTTGCAGAAGCACGACTTGGACCTCGTCTGCCGCGCCCACCAGGTGGGCAGAGGCTGCCCAGATTTGGGACGCCCCCACAGGGCCGGCGGGCCAAACGGGCGCTGAGTCATGCTTGGGTGGCGAGCACCAGGATCACCCTTCCTGTTGCTCGCGCCGCAACTGGGCGCCGTCGATGGTAAGGGTAGCATAGTCGCAGCGGCCGTTCTTGCGCATGTGTCGCGCGGGACCGTCTTGACAGCGCGTTGCCCATGAGCGCGTCCAACCCTCCTCACCCCTGGCCCCACCAGGTGGTGGAGGAGGGCTACGAGTTCTTCGCCAAGCGGCAGCTGGTCACCATCTTCAGCGCACCCAATTACTGCGGCGAGTTTGAAAACGCGGGCGCCATGATGAGCGTCGACGAGACACTCATGTGCTCGTTCCAGGTGCGGTGGGTGCGGAGGGCGTGGGGAGGGCACGCGCTGCAGGATGAAGGGCTCGGATGGGTTGTCTGCATCCACATGTGATATCTGCCCTTGTTTCAAGAGCTGTTGCTAGCTTGGCATGCAATCTTTCGTTGTGGCTGACACTGCTGGCGATTGCTTGTGCTGCTGCAGAGTGCTCGGCCTTTGCTGTCGTGATGGCGTACAGCCCAACGCTCACACGCAACTCCCACAGATCCTCAAGCCGGCTGAGAAGAAGCAGAAAGCTGTCTACGGCGGCGGCTACTGAGCAGCAGCAGTGGCGCGCAGCGGTGGCTACCGTGGCTGTGCTGGCTGTTGCGGCGGTAGGACAAGCTGCTTGGGGCTCACTGCCGCCAACATGGCTGCCGAAGGCCTTCTCCTGTCGGCTTGAAGGTGGCAAGCGTGGGCGGCAGGTCGTGGTCGGGTGTGCCGGCGAAGTTCCCAGGCCCTTGCTGGCGCCCGCCCTTTGTTGCGTGGGCGCCGCACTCTGGCACCGGCAAGGTGCTGCTTTCATTACGGGCTGTCTCATCGCGTAGGCCTGCGGCGCCCTCCCCATGCAGTCATTCGCGCTGCCGCTCTGCATGAGCCGCACAGGTGTGGCTGCCGCCAACGACAGAACAAGGCGGCTGCCTTGTTTGCGCGCGCCTTGTCGTGTGTGTCAATTGTCAATCTGAAACAGCACGATCGTCAAAGCAGGGCCGGGGCGGGGCGTCTGTCCGACGCGTGAGCTGACTGCATAGGGCCTACGCAAGCCTCTCCATGCGGCGCCCTTGCATCAGGTGCATTCTCGTGTTTTGTGTGTGTCACCCGCTCTTTTTCCCCTGGTTTCTCGTGGCTTCACTTCTTGTTATTTTGTCGCGCCGCAAGCGTGCTTGCTGGCGTGTGGTGGGACCCACTCACGTAGGCTCCAGGGCAACCTGCCCCCATGTAACCCTACGCCTGTAGCACCTAGAGGCTGGCGGTGCACTGATTGTTGTGAAACCTCGATGCTTGCCCATCCCAACCCTCTGCATCCTGGTCAGCAGAGACATTACTTGGGCCAACAACACAGCAGAGTGCGGGCAGCAGGCAAGCCACCATACTAAAAAAGGCATAACAAGATATCAGCATCACGTGCTGCTGGTGATGCGCGGCCGGCTTGATTTGTGTGTGTGTGTGTGTGTGTGTGTGTGTGTGTGTGTGTGTGTGTGTGTGTGTGTGTGTGTGTGTGCATTGCATTTGTGCACTACACACAGGAATGACAAGGGCTTTGCAGCATAAACTGGTAGGTAGACTCCGCACGCTGACAACAATTCAATGAATGAGTTCACAGCAGCAACAACAACCCACTGCAGTATCTTGGTGGGAAACATATACACGCAGTTGAGTGCTGGAGTAACGACAACTAATATTCTGGGCAGGGCAAATTCCCTTTGGCAGTGCCTGCAACAATGTGAGCACAGACCACATCACCAACCTGTCCCTGGCTGCCTGGATCAACCCGTTGCAACATTTTGTCCTGGCCTCCAGCCGCTCAGCAGCACGCTCGGCCGCCCCGCTGCCCCCAGTCCAGCTAACGGGCCGCCCTGCCTGCTGTTCGGGCCCCCTTTCGCGTCAACCAGCTGCTTCTTGATGCAGTACAGGTTGACACCCGCCAGCTCCAGCGGCCTGCCGGCCTTCACGTCGGAGACGCTCCAAAAGGGGCCCCTGAAGCCGCGGCTGGAGAGGTAGTAGCCGAGGCCATCCATGAACCTGCACGCATGGATTTAGGGGCAGGCGGGCCGGCGCAAATGGGAGTGGGCAGCGGGGGATGCCGCCTGTGCTGGGGAGAGGGTGTTGACGGAGGGTCGAGCAGCAACACTAGATGCAGCTGTGTGCTGCTTGTTTCTCCTGGCGAAGCAGGGCGAGAGGAAAACTTCAGCTCGCAGAAGCCGCGGCGACCGAATGATGCACAGCGGCATTGGCATCGGCCTCACTTCAGAAATGCTGCCTGGCCGTCTTCCTTCAGGAAGTCCTTGTTGCACTCCGCCATGACAAACCACACGTTGCGGCCCCTCAGCAGGCGCTCCGCCCCTTTCAGCACCTGCGTCGTGGCGCGACCGACCCCGGGAGTGCGATGAGGCGCGCCTGCGGGTGCAGGCAGGTCCGAGGGGCAGGCGGCGTGAAGACCCACCCCCTGCATTTCCGCATGCTGACTGGTCAAGTGAAGTCAGCTGCTGCTGCGTGACTTCTCCCACCTGTGTTTCAAAGCCCTCCACGTCAATTTTCACAACCTGTGAGAGGGCGAAGGCCCGGCATGCGGCAGGGTGGCATCTTTGCAATTGTCAACGTGTAAGGTCAGCGCAGACGCATGCGTGCGCCTGCGCTGCGCCCGTGTGATGCGCACGAGAGTCTAGCTGCGTTCAGCAATTGCCCCCTGGGCCCCACCAAAGCCCATCTTCACCTGCACATCATGGTCTATGAGGCCATCAAGCCGCATGACACTCATCTCCCCCCGAACCTACAGGGATTGCGGCGAGGCGGTGGGGCCGGGATGGGTGGAGTGACAGGCGGGCTGGGGTGCGCTTGGCGGTGGGGTTGGAGCGAGGCAGGGACGCACAGGTGTTTGCTGAGCGGTGCCAGCGCCATGGGACACCTTGCACATTGGCTCAGCACTCGACTCGAAGCACGATGAAAGGCAAGGGGGCGGAAAGGGGGTGCAGCAGGCTCCCTCTCCGGTGAGCGGGGCACCCTAGAGCGCGGATCTTATGCCATCAGCTGGATCCCTGCCCTCAAACAATACCTCATAATCATAGCCGCTTTTGAGCTTCCATTCCTGTTCCACCTCCCTGTGCGGGCGGTCCTGGGGCGGCAGGGCGTAGTCAGATTGGGGCGGTGCTGGTCAGTGCGGGGAGGGGGGGGGGGTGTAGACTTCATATGGGCGCCAAGCTTGAGGCCTTACAAGGGCTTACTGCAGCCGACCAGGGATAGGGTTGGCCCCTCACGTCGTCACACAGGGTGTGGCCATCGCCCCGGTTGATCGTGCCACTCAGGATGATGCACTTGGTGCGCCTGGGGATGGGGCGAGGGGGCAATGCGATTGCATTGCGAATCCAGGGGTTGGCAACATGGCCCCAAAAGTGCCATGTTCTGAGGGGTATATGTCGTCACACGCGCGCGCGTGTGTGCGTGTGCGTGCGTGCGTGTGCGTGCGTGCGTGCGTGCGTGTGTGTGTGTGTGCAAACCCTACTGTACGGCAAAAGACTCAGCAGGCCCAAGGCGTGTAATGTGTGCAAATCATTGCGGGCGAGCCTAAAGCATGTGTGCAGCTGTGCGCGGGGGCCCGCTATCAAAGCGCCGCAGCACCAGGCGCAGCTGGCGGGCGAGCAAGGGGCGGCTCACTTGGTACCGAGGCCAGTGCCGTACAGCGCCACACGGTCCATGAGCCAGGGGTTGGCACAGAGGGACGAGCGCACCAGCTGGATATTGCTGGCCATGGCTGCGGGGCCGGCAGTGGCAGGACAGGGTAATGCAGCAGGGCGCAATCCTGTTTGTCTGGCGCAAGGGGACCCATTGACGACGGCCTGCTCTGCCGGGCTCCCCTGACCGTCAAGGCCCATCATTGCAAGGCAAGAACTTGGATCGCAAATGCTGTGGCTCCGACGCAGCTGGGCACGCACTCAGGCGTGCCGTGCGCAAGAAGCAAGCCAGCCCTGCCCGCCGCCGAGCCCAGCCTCCTGCGCACCTTCAAACGCGGCCACCGTGGCGCCCGCGGCGGCGGCGTTGAGCGTGAACCACCCGACGTTAGCGCCGATGTCTACGACAAACGGCGGACGCGACCGCCGCCAGCGTTTCGGTGTATTGGCGTCCGACGGGGACTGGGGGACGGGCGCCCTCATGGCATAGAGCATTTGTTTGACCTCCTGTAGAGGCATAGTGGGCGTTGGGGCGGGGGTTTGCCTGGTTGGCGCCGTGGGGAAGACACACAACGGCAATGGATAAAGAGTGTGCGGGGACATTGTTTGGGACGCCGATAGGATTTCCCTGGGATGGAAAATGACAGTCGTCACTTGGACAAAGTGCTGGTGCATCGCTGCCCAGGGGCCACATCCTGCCAGGCATCCTAGGAAGCTTGCGCCCTTGCGCCCATGGCGGCGCCCCGCCACTCTGTCAGAATCCCCGCCAGCCGGCCGCCTGCCCCTTCCTCACTCGCGCACGGCCTAGACCTCGCTGCTTCCAGTCTGTCCACCACCGCCCCTCACAACATGAGCCCCCGACACCGCCCTGTTCCGCTCTCTGCGCCCCCCCACCAGTCCCACCGGCTGCTCACGTGGTCCTCCCAGTTGTGGGCGTCACTCCTCAGGTGGTTGCTGACGATGTCGTCGGACGCATACACCAGCATCGACGCGTTGCCGAACTTGGTCCACGAGGTGCCCTCAGGGTCTGGCTTGTGTAGGCGCGCGCTGCGGGTGGGGCAGAGTTTGTGCGAGCATTGCCGGTTTTGTGACAGCACCTCCGCAGGAGTGGGCGCCGGCCTCTGCCGCTCACGACCAGGCGGGGTTTGAGCACCTGGAGGGGTTGCATTGCGCACGTCCTTGTGTGCAGTTCGTTTGCTAGAGGATCAGGAAGCGTGTTCGTGCATCGCGCGCCTCACCTGCAGAAAAGGTCCTGGTGCAGCCGCACCAGCCGCCTGGCTTGATCGCCGCCTGCGCCTCCGCCCGCGTCCAGCAGCGCGGCCGTGGTCAGCGCGCTGAAGTTGGTCAGCGGCAGCAGCAGGTGCGCCAGCCGCGCGTCGACTGGGCGCGGCTGCTGCTGCTCGGCCGACCGAGCGGCGCCACTGCTGGTGGCCTCGCCTTCCAGCGCTCGTTCATGCTGCGGCCAGCCGTGCTTGATGGCTGATGGGCTGGAGCCGGCTGGCGCAGGGCGCCTGAGCTGCCATGCCAAAATGAGCAGCATCACCAGAGGAAGGGCTGCCCAGGGCGCCGTTGCCCCTGCATGATCACCCATAGCACAGTCGGCGACGGATGCCATCAGAGGGGATGGCGCGGCTTGTGGGGACGCTTCGGCGCACCTCCCACTGAGAGGCGGCGCGGCGCTGCAGTGCGTGTAGAAGTCATCAGCGCTAACCTTTCCTAATCGCTGATGGGCCTCGCTGCCCCGCCATGCCAAAGCCAAGTTATTTGATCAGCCGCGCACACTGTGTCATGCATCGTCGGGATATTGGATCATGCTGATAACTTATGTTCAGAAATATTCGGCACTGTTCACGTCCGTGCACGACCCTAGGGTGACCGGTCAGATCACGTGGTTGATCAACAAAGAGTCTCACTCGCACCCCAGCGGGCTTTTCGAATGTCACTGTCTTACACACTGTTGTCTGAAAAAAGAAACATTTTGAGACTGTGATCTGGGACCAGACAGGGCCTAAACACAGCACCCTGTAGTCAATACGAGTCAAACACCAGATGTGCACAGCCTTGCCAGCGGAATGGCATTCGAAGGTAGCAACAGTCTACTAGGCCCACAATAGTTGCTCGGCGGCTCTCCTGCGTTGGTGTTGCCATATTGCAGAGTGTACCATAATACCACCACGCGGCAACTGGCCCTGCCGAGCGATTGGTTGCCCCCTTTCTGCCTGGTGTCCCTTACACATGTGTCACGTGGCCAGACACAGAGCGAAGGGAGCTGGCAGCTGCACATTGCTACCCCTTGCATCAGTTGCTTCACACTTGTCTCAAGACAGGAGACCACCTGTTGCTGTGCTGTTTATTTTATTCGAACATGTGTCGCAATTGAAGGCACCTGAAACGTAACAAGGCTGAAATACATTCACACACTCACACACACACACACACTCACACACACACACACACACACACACACACACACACACACACACACGCACGCACACACATACACACACACACACAAACACGCACACGTTTCCTTGCAGACACAGCTTTATTTCAAGTGCGGACACTTGCGTTCTACCAACCAGGCGGTTCGCGACAGCTTTGCAAGCGATTTGCACGCAGTTTAAACCGACCGCTATTTAACGCCGTTGGCAAATGTACGCGCCGCCTTGAAATGCATCAACAAGACCTGCACGCTCGCACATGCGGTATGCCAATGGTGCATGTGCGCGGTACGCCTGCTTACTAAACACGTGCATGACATTGCGTAGGCAAACAAGCAATGGTCTCTGCCTCACTCTGCCTGCGACTGCCACCATGGCTGGCCTTGCAGGTACAGCACCCGTTGAGCGGGCGCATCACATGCCGCCAGAACCGTCTGCATTCGGCCTGTTTGCCCGCACCGCTGCCTCCAATGCGCGCCACACGGCAGCGCCCCCAACGTCATCAAACACATCCCCACCACTCTGACCGCCTGCCCTGCGCTCACGCGTCGCAGCGCCAGCTAGCAGCTCGACCCAGCGCCCGTTGATCGCGGAGTACAGCTTACGGAGTGCGCCCTCCGCGGCCTTCTCCTCCGCCGAATTGCCGCCACCCTGGAACTCCACGCCAAGAGCGGCGACCGCCGTGAAGCGCAGCGAGCGGCCGCCCATCATCGCCGAGAAAAAGTTCTCACCGCCCCACTTTTCTTGCGCGTCGCTCTTCTCGAAAGCGTAGGGCAATAGCTCCCCAGCGGCTGCAGCAAGCTTGGTCCATTCCCAGCCGCGCCTGGGCACCACCCCACGGGAGACAGCAGACTTGCAGAACACCTGCTTGCGGTCGCCCGTGGCAGTGCAGGGGTGGATGCGGCGGCAGGTGTGCCTACGGAACGTTCATGTGCATGCAATCAGCATGGTCTCATCCCTCTCATCACATGCACACACACATGCATGCGGGCTCTCTCTCTCACTAAAACAGGCAAGCGCACGCACGCCCGTGTGCGTGCTCACCAAGCGCGGTGGCCCCCAAATGCGTGTGAACGGGCACAAACAAACATAAAGCCCACCAGGAAGTCCTCGAGAATTGTCTCCGTGGTACCGTCCGGGTCATATAGGCCTGCAAATGTGGGCAGCGTGCATTGCATGTGTGTATGCGCACATGCACCAAAACAGGCTCACATGTGTGTGTGTGTGTGTGTGTGTGTGTGTGTGTGTGTGTGTGTGTGTGTGTGTGTGTGTGTGTGTGCGTATGAGAGAGGGGTGTGTCAAAGTGCGCGCACGTGCATGCGCGCGCGTGGGGATTAGGATTAGGATTAGGATTGTTACGAGATCCCGCGGTCGCCCGCTCCTGGAGCCATCCAGGCTCATGGGATATGACTTGGTAGCATCAGCATTGTGTGACAGGGATTCAAGGGGCCACTGTTCGCCGTTCAAAGCAGGCGTGCACAAAGGCCCCGAGTGTATGCTGTGTGTTTGTGTGTGCGTTGTGTGCGTGGCTATGTGTGTGTCTGTGCATGAGTCACATGCGCATCAGAGAGGAAAAGGAGGGCAGGGACAGCAGTTTCCCAAAGGTCGGCATAATTAACAACCTGATGAGGATTGTGCATGGCCTTGCCAATCAGAATGAGTGCACGAGGCAGGCCTTTATTTTTAAGAAAGAGCGCAGCTTGCGTGTGTTGTGCTGCCGCACCGTGAAGGTTGCAGCCGCCATAAACGTAGTCATCATCCAGACGCATCCTAGGTCGGAGAAGGCATTCCAAGAAGAGGGGACTGGCGTGAGCTCATATCAACAGGCTGTGCAGCGGACCTGGCAGGGCGCTGCTCGCCCCATTATGCTGTTCCGGCACATGTCACACAACACCAAACCCATGTGCAATCCAACTCCTACAACACTGACTTATTTGACGTACGTGCCCACCTGTAACAGTCCACGAACCACTCATACTGCCGCTCCCCCAGGCCAACCGCCCACGCGTCGGGCGGCGGCGGGCCTGGATCACCCCGCCGCTGGGTCGGGGCTGCCCTGGTGCGCCCCCGCGCCTGCCTCCTCAGGTCCCGCACCCTATCCCTGAATTCCTTGTTGTCAGGGTTGAGGGCAAGCCCGGTCTCAAACGCCTGAAGTGCCTGAATGACAGTGGCAACGCGGGGCAGGGTGGTGAGGGCTGGAGGGCAGAAGGGGTAGGTGCCAGTCTGCACAAGGCAGGCCGACACTACAATCCCCAGCGCACATGTCGCCGCGAACGACAGCAAAACCCTCAGGATCCTACAGTCAAGCTGGGCGCAAGGGCGCAAACGTGCACACCTGTGCCTCCCTGTCCAGAGCCTGCAGTGCAGCGCCACGCCGCCAGTGGGCCTTGTCCCATTCAGGGCGGAGGCGAGCAGCCAGCTCGGCGTCGTCGAGCGCGCGCAGGGCGGCGCCCTGCTTCAGCAGCGCCGCGCTGCGATTACTGTGTAATTGTTGGGAGGATGCAGGACGTGGCGGCGCATGGGTTTGTGTCGTGATGTGCCAGTGTTGCAGCAGTGAATGAATGTTTGTGGCAGGATGTTGGGCGCTTCCTCTACCCTGCCAACCTGTGCAACGCCGCATCTGGTGCACCAGCCGCTTGTATTGCCTGCGTGTATAAGTCTACAGCTGCCGCCCAGTTGCCGGCCGCAAAAGCAGCGTTGCCCTGCTCGCGCAGCGAGGCCATGGGTGTACCGTAGAGCCCGCTGGGTGACTCGGAAACCAGGTGACGCGGGCAAGCACGCCAACCTCGTGACAGCAATGTAGCAGCAGCTTTCAACAACATATGCAATCCTAGTAACAGCAGTGTATACGTGTGGTGATCTGATCAGACGGGCCACCACAATCAATATCAGTTATGAAAGTGAAATTAAAACAGTAGCATGATCAGCTTGCGTTCTTCGAGAGTGTGAGGGGGTGCAAAAGTTGCAATGTGCATCAATCCATCAATGATGAAACACAAGGGCCGAGCTGCTGCAGCTGCACTCCTGGAGTGTGAGGAGGGCAAGCACACACATGGGCGTCATGGAAGGCCGGGAGGCGGAGCAAGAGCCAGAAACTGTGGCAGCCACCGGCCAACAACGCGACGACGGCGTGTGCCGGTACAAATCTGAGGCACTGAGCCGCCACACACGTGACGTGCATTATCCCGCTGTCAAGGCTGCGAGGGGTGCTGAGCTGGACCCAAACGAGGCCCCCCCCGCCACTCACCCGACGCCGTGGTCCACCGCCATGGCGGAGATGATGCAGCTCCCTTCTGGCACGCTCCGGGGCCTGCCCTTCTTCGCCACCCCCGGCCCACCGCCCGCTGCCGTCCCCACGCCGCCGCCGGCGTCGGCGTCAGCCGGGCGAGCATGGTGGCGGCTGGCGCCCTGGCCGCCGGGGCGCACCGCACCGTCGTCGCCCCCCATCTCCCACTCCTCCTCCATTGCCAGGGTCTCCCGCAGCTCATCATCACTGCCATCCGCCTCATAACGGCTGCGGGTGCGCCGGCGCAAGGGCGCCGGCGGCGCCGGCATATCGCCACCCCGGCCGAAGGGCCCTGCGCCGTAGGCTGGTGCCCCGGCGCCGCCGGCGCCGCCGGCGCCGCCGCAGCCGAAGCGACCGTCCGTGTCGACGGTGAAGAGGCGGGCGATTGCGGGGCCCCCC
>NW_014013447.1:0-865 GCF_000611645.1 Monoraphidium neglectum
GCCCCACCTCGCCGCGCGCGCCGCCTGCAGCGCGTGCTGCACCGCAGGGTCCGCCAGCAGCGACCCGTCAAGCTGCGCCAGCTCGTGGGCTAGCATGCGGTGCCCGTGGCCCGCCGCAAAGAGGACGCCGTAGGCGGCAAACTCGGCCGCGTTGCCGGGCAGCTGCGCGCGCGTGCACGCGCGGTGGAACAGAGGCCGCGGGTCAGGTGCGGCCGCATGGAAGGACGTTCGAATACCGATGCTTGGGACACGGCTGCGGCCGCAAGCCCGGCGTGCCTGAGCTGCTAGGCATGCCGCGCACCCGCGAATCCTCGACAACCCTTAAAACCAGTGGGACCCAGACTGCAGAGGCGCCTTGGGGGCCGGGTGCTCACCCCCTTGGCGTACAGGCGCCGCAACACCGCCAGGCACTGGCGGAACTCCGCAGTGTCGCCGGTCTCGAGGGCCACGCGGCCGTGAGTCTCGTAGACATCAACTGCGAGGCCGTCTGCGACACCCTGGGTGGTGAGGAAGCAACGAAACCAGCAAGCGGCGCGGGGACGGGTGCAGGGTCATGCAGGGGGCCATGTGTGGAGGGGCGGGCTCGCCTGGCTACAGGCACGCGTGCGGGCGCGCGCACGCACGCTCTCTCGAGTGTACATAGATGCGTGCAGGACCAAACAGTGAATCAGGGGTGAACGAGAATTCACGGTGGAGCACCCTGGCCGCTACCCACAGCCAATCCCAAATCCGTTCGTGCCCCGCGTCACCTGCACGGTCAGGTCCTGCCGAATCGACTTCAGCTGCTGCCACACGTAGTGGTACCCGCACCCGCCGTCGCGCCAGCGCCGCTTGACCAGCTCGAGCGCCCGCCGCAGCACGGCGG
>NW_014013447.1:1318-6488 GCF_000611645.1 Monoraphidium neglectum
CCGCCGCAGCACGGCGGGCGGCCGGACCTCGCTGGCCAGCGGCAGCCGCGTCAGGCGGAGGTACTCCTTCTCCAGGCTCAGGCACGTGCCCTCCCCGCCCAGCCTCAGCTGCCCCACCCCCTCCCCGTCGTCCGCGGCGCCGCCCGCGCCGCCGCCCGCGCCCTGCAGGAGCGCGCCCCTCTGCTGCGCGATCTCGGGCGCGAAGCGCTGCGAGCGCTGGGCGCGGCGCGCCCGCTCCTCGGCCGTGAGCTTCACGCCGCCGATGGCGCCGGAGGGCGCGGATGGCCTGGCAAACACCAAAGGCCGCGGCTGCGCCTGCGGCTGCGACCGGCGCTCTTGCGCCAATGCTGGGGTTGGGTCGCCGGGTGCCTGCCGCTGCCGCTTCAGGGCCTGGGCCGGCGCCGCCGCAGCCGGCGCCGCCGCGGCAGCGGTGGCGGCTGCCGCCGCAGCCCCCACCTTCGAGAGCACCGCCGACAGCTTTGCCTGCAGTGCGGCGCGCTTGCTGGGGTCGCCCGCCGCCGCAAGCTTGGCCTCTAGCTTGAGCGCCTTTGCTCGCCGCTTGGCCAGCTGCTCGGCAGCTGCCTTCGCTGCGGCCTTGTCTGCTTTCCGGGCCGCCCTGGCCGCCGCCTCGATAGCCTTGGCTGCGCGCGCAGCGGCTTTCGCTGCCTTTGCTGGATTGATGGCCGGGCCCACCGTGTCTGCTGCGGCACCGGGGCCGGCTGCGACGGCCGCGGCGCGCGGCTCGACGGCGCGCTCGGTTTTTTGAGCCTGCGGCGGTGCGGGGCGTGGTGAGCTATGGCAGTGAGCAGAGGGGAAGGGGTTGCAGGCGAGGCGGCCCGGGCTACGTTGGGCCTGCAAAGCACGGATGCAAGCGCTTGCCAGTGCGACAAGCATACGCGCCGTTTCTGTGTTAAGAGAAGAGCCCAAGCGCTCACTGCACATGCACGCGCACACACCCCCACAAACAGACACTCACACGCACGCATGCACTTGCTGGGCTGTCAAGTGGACGGGCACAATGCGATTTGAGATTCACATCTGGAATCGCGCGGAACCGCGCGGCACACCAAACAATCTCAATTCACAGGGAACGCACCTTTTGGCCGCCGTCGTCTGTGCGCCTGCGCTTGCTGCTGTGCTTCATCCTGCTGGTCGTTGCAACCGCGCCAAAGGCGTTGGACGGCTGCACGCAGGAATATCTAGTGATGTCGCGCGGCCAGCTGGCGGCGAGGAGGGCCGAAGTACTGCTAGCGTGGATGCGTGGCCAAGTGCTGCTGGACAGGCGTGCCAAGGCCCTGCTATGCCTGCTACCGCTATGCCTGATGCTGCTACTGCTGCTGCTGCTGCTGCCGCTGGTGATAGTGATGTGAAGTACTTCAAAATGGTGGTACAACAGAGGGGACCAGGCTGCTGGGTACACGGCTGACCGCCGCTCACAGGGAGCTTGGCGGGGCCAAGGCTTCACACATGCAGAGGCCTGCCGGGCGAGGGGGAGGGGGGGCGCTGTCAACGTATGGCTGCGGCTGCTAACAGCAGCCCGGCAGTACCTTGGTGAGGACCAGCAAGCAGCCGAGAAGGGTACCCCAGCACATGCGCATGCACCGCCACGGCAACAGCGGCAACAGCGGCAGCAGCGTGCAGCGCAGCAGCAGCGACAGCACCACACTTGTTGCATTGGTGCAGGGGCAAAATCGCACGACAGGAGGACGGAAGGGATGCAGATCGATCGAACCTGCGTCACGCCGGCAATCCAGGTAGCCGCAGCAGCGTATGGGCGCCGAGCCCGAGCCCCAGATCGCCAAACTCGGGCTGGGAATCGTCCGGCACCACCAGCGGAGCCGAGAGGCCTGGTACTGCCAACCGCTGGTTGGTGAGCTTCACAGGCGCGGGCCTCCTCTTGCTCCTGACCGGGGAGCCGATGGGGAGGGCGACAGGGCGCTGCTGCACACGTCCGGCGACCTGATTGGGCTCGCAGAGCTTTGTGGATGTATTTTGCTCCTCCTGAAGCGGCGTCGGGCTGTTGGCGCTCCTCAACATGCTGCACGTTGGCCTTGACCTTCCCAACGACGTGTGATTGACCCGAATAGCCGTCCTGGGGCGTTCAATTGCGGTATGGGTAGCACCAACCAAGGCGAGGTTTGACAATGCGGCAGTGAGCGAGCACAATCGGCGTTCGACTGGCTCTTGTGCTGACTAGCTGCTGACGAAGCTGCTCGTCCGAAAGGCCAGCCCAGCAATCACGCGGAAACAATTCGAGCCCTGCATCCCTGCACCGCATCCAACTGTGCGAGGTATATCGCCTTCAATTTGCTTCTCGGATCTTGGCTGCAGCGGAAACCGCTCATTCCGGGAACAGGGTCAACGCACGGCAAAGCACGGCAGCATTCTGCAATCGCAAACGCGCGCAGAGAGTATGTATGACATTGGCGAGTGCACGCAAGGGGCGGGCATGGTGAGCGCTACGCGTCCGTGCCCACCCTTGGAATGCATTGGGTGCGCGACGCCGTGCGTGATTGTACCATCTGCAGCATCCTGAGCGGCACATGCTGCACTGGCAGGCACACTACTCGCACTGTCTCCTGCACTGTGCACACCGCCACCCTCGTCCCGCCGGACAATTGCGACGCAGCCACGCCCTCTTGCCCGCCCTGCCAGGTGAGGGCGCACTTCCCCCCAGCCAAGTTTCGGGAGACGCTTTTCGATGCCAACCCCGCAGCCAGCCCCGCTGTCAATTTGACACGTCTGGGCGCGCGTGACCGCAGAGCCAGCACGGCGAATCCGCGCGGTGAGGCCCACTTGAAGCAGCAGCAGCAGCAGCAGCAGCAGCAGCAGCAGCAGCAGCAGCAGCAGCAGCAGCAGCAGCTGCTGCCACGTCGCAGGCGCGCCGCCAGCGCCGCGCCGGCGGGCGCCGCGGCGCCGAAAGGGCCGCGCGAGGAGCTGTACATGAGTGTATACGCCTCCGACTACCACAAAGCCGGCAGGCCCGAGGACGCGGCGCGCGCGGGGGCGCTGGTGCGCGCGCGGCTCGGGC
Source organism: Monoraphidium neglectum (assembly GCF_000611645.1). Lineage (NCBI taxonomy): Eukaryota > Viridiplantae > Chlorophyta > Chlorophyceae > Sphaeropleales > Selenastraceae > Monoraphidium > Monoraphidium neglectum. The sequence goes on from NW_014013447.1 coordinate 4,350, forward strand.
TGGCCGCGGGCAGCGAGTGGGCTGCGCTCGAGCGGCTGGACGCGGAGCGCGCGGCGGCGGACAGGGCGCGGCGCGCTGAGGCGGCCGCGGCCGCGCGCGTGGCGCAGGAGGAGGTCCTGAGTGTGCAGGTGAGCGAGGCAGGGGGGGCACTTCGCCTGCGCGCACTTGTGTGTGTACGCATATGTGTGGCAGGTGCGTGTGCGAGTGCGCTTGTGCAAGTGCATATGTGTGTAAAAGTCACACGTTATGAAAGGTGGATGTTGCGTATCAACGTGTGCCGCGGGGCCATTCTGCCAGCAGCAAGGCATGCCATCACAGCCTGTCCACGGCACGCTCAGGGCGCGGCCCATGCAAGCTTCAAGGCTGCATGCGCACGGCCCATCCCGGGGGAAACCCCTGTGGGACAACGGGATGCCCCACCAGCAGCGATGCAGCCGCCGAGCGCCGCGGCGGAAACCCCCCTCACGCGCCGCGAGGCGCTGCGCGCAGGTCGCCGCGCACCAGGCGGCCGCGCGGGCGGCGGCGGAGGCGAAGGCACATGAGCTGCGGGAGGCGCGGCTGCGGGCGGCGGAGTTCGAGGCGGCAGAGGCGCGGCGGGCGGCGGCGGAGGCCGGGAAGCACGCGGCGCTCAGGGCAGACAGGGATGAGCAGGTGGGCAGTGGAGATGATGTGTGCATATGCATGTGTGTGCTTGCGTGCGTGCCTGCGTGCGTGCGTTTGCTTGCTCTTGCGCGTATGCCCAAGCGCTCATGTGTGCACGTAAGCAACTGGGCATTTTTGTGTGCATTTTTGGTGAGTTGATGGGTGGCTGATTCGGTGGGTGCAAGGGATGCAGGTGGATTTGATGGGGGGTGGTTTGTGTGCACGCGCAAGAGGGTAGGTCAGGCTTGGCCAGACGGCCCACCTGCGCGCTGCGGCATTGACTGTGGGTGGGGCTGGCGGCGGCGAACCTAGTCTGATTTTCTGCTGCACCCGCATTGGAGCCGCCGTCGGCGGGCTGAAAAGCGTCAATGGACAGTCGCCAGCTCAGCCTAGTAACATCATGTTGCATAACATCATCATACCTACTGTCCACTAACGCCCGCGCACACGCGTGTGCCACCTGCGCTCCCGTCCGCCCCCGCCGCAGCTCGCGGCCAATGAGGCGCTGCGGCGGCGCCGCGAATCCAAGCGCCAGAAGGAGGAAGCTGCCCTGCTGGCCTCCGCGCGCGCCCAACTCGAAGCGGCGCGGGCCGACGCCGCCCGCAAGGCGGCCGCCGCCGCCGAGGCGATGCGCCGCACGGTCGCAGAGCGCGCGGCGCAGGCGGCGGCACGGCGCGAGGCGGGGGCGCGGCAGAGGCGGGAGGACGAGGAGCTGATGCGGGAGACGATCAGGTGCGATCCAACGCCGGCGCCAAGGCTGCGGGCCGCGTGCCTTTTGGCTGCAAGTGGCTGCGCTGGCCAGCGCCGCCCTTGCTCTTACTCTGTGGGCTGATTTTGTGCTGTGCAGTTTGGACTTTGAAAGTTTACATGTTTGTTGCCACATCAGCCCTCTACAATGCCTGTGTGCTGTTGCCTGTCAATCAGGACGCTCGAGGCGCAGGAGCGCGAGCGCGACGCGGCGCTGGCCGCCTTCCACGCGTCGATCGAGGCGCGTGCTGCCAAGGCCGGCGCGATCGCCGTGGCGGAGAGCACGGCGCGGGCGGAGCGGGAGGAGCGGCTCATGCGGGCGGGGGAGGCGCGGGCGCAGGAGGAGGCCGCAGCAAAGGTGCGTGAGCGCGGGTGTGTGTGCATGTACGTGCTGGTGTGTGTGTGTGTGTGTGTGTGTGTGTGGTAGGCGGGTGGGGGTGGGGCGTGGCTGGCTGGCAGGGTGGCTGGGTGGATGGGTGGGTGTGCTTGCTTGTGCGCGTGAGAGGGCGGTGCTTGGAGGCTTGTCAGATCACATCTTTTTCGCATCTCCCCCAAAGAGGTGGTGGGGTGACCGCTGGGTCACGTTTATTGGTGAATTTTGTCGATGAGCAGGCAACCAGCCGTGGCTCGGGCCTCCACCAACCTCGGTGTGATCACTTTCTGTGTTGTTGGCCTGTGAATCCGGCGGACACCTTTCCCTTTGCAAGCAACACACACACACACACACACACACACACACACACACACACA
>NW_014013447.1:7042-7981 GCF_000611645.1 Monoraphidium neglectum
TCACACACACACACACACACACGCACGCACGCTTGTGCGGGGCGGCTGTCATGGCAGCTGGCGACCAAGTACCCACGGCCAGCGCCGCCCTATCAGTGACAGCACGCACACGGTCACTCAACCTCCAGTTTCACTAGCCCCCCTGGATGGCTCCCAAACAAAGTCAGCGACTGCTCGGTGGATGCCGCAGCATTCTCACAATCAAGTATGCTCATCCTCTTGCACCCTCATGGTCTCCTGACTTGTGTAGGCCGCCAGGGAGGCGTCCAAGAGGGCAGCCATGGCAGATGACCTCCGCCGCGCCGCCGAGGCGGCCGCCGCGCGGCGCGCCGCGGAGCGGGAGGCCGCGCTTCAAGAGCAGGCGGCGGCGCGCGCTGACCTGAAGGTATCCGGAGGACGCGTAGACGGGCCGGCAGCGCGCGGGTGTACGCAGTGCGCTGGCGCCCTGTTTCCCTGACGCCTCGATACCGCAGTTTGGTGCCTCAGGCGGGATGCGCACGGGCTCACAGGGCGCCGCCGGTGTTTGCAGGTCCCGGGCCGCATTTACTGTTTCGAGACTGCCTGTTGCACGCTGCCGTAATATAACCATATACACGCACGCCTCGACCCGATCGGGACGTGGCCCTCCCTCACCACAGGCCCAGCTGGCCGCGTTTTGCTTGGCGGAGTCGCAGGCGGCTGCGGAGCGCGCGGAGGTGCAGGCTAGGCACCGCGCGGCGCTTGAAACCCAGGTGGGTGCCCAGGATAGGAGGAAGGAGGGTCCCCCATCGGATGGAGGAGAGCGGATGGGGCGATGCGGCATTGGGGATGGAGGAGGGGGAAGTGGGGAGTGGGGAGGGGAGATGGGAGATGGGAGATGGGAGATGGGAGATGGGAGATGGGAGATGGGAGATGGGAGATGGGAGATGGGAGATGGGAGATGGGAGATGGGAGATGGGA
>NW_014013447.1:8139-12585 GCF_000611645.1 Monoraphidium neglectum
AGATGGGAGATGGGAGATGGGAGATGGGAGATGGGAGATGGGAGATGGGAGATGGGAGATGGGAGATGGGAGATGGGAGATGGGAGATGGGGGCGGTTGGTAAGAGGAAGGAAGCAGGGAAGGCAATGCTGGAAATGCTTAGATTATACGACGTGTATCGTCCGGTGGAGCACACCACCATGCACACGGCTGCTCTTGCCGTGCGCCAGCATGTGCTGCACGCACGCATGCACGCACGCACGCACGCGTGCGCGCGCGCACACACACACATACACACACACACACACACACACACACACACACACACACACACATGCAAAATGGCACACCTTGCCGCGGCCTCCTCATACGCGCTCCCCCCTCCCCACCCACACACACAGCTGCAACAATCCGCCGCACGGACAGCAGTCGACGGCATTGGTATGAACAAGCGGGAGCGGCAGCTCAACGCGCACCTGCTCGGAGACGCCAAAGCATTGCTTGGGTGGGGAGGCTGAGTCGGCAAATGCTGTCACCAAGGATGGAGTCGACGGCGGGGTTGTCAAGTCTGTAACAGCCAATTGCGGAATATGTTTCGGTCGGTGGATGACGATGTTTGTTATAGGGGCGGGGCGGCGGGGGGTTGGAGGCGGTTGGAGGGCTTGGCAGGGGTCTTGCATGCTTTCGTGTGGCATAACGGTGGGATGGAGGGGTGGGCATGGTGAAACAAATCGGCTGCATGTACACATGTGTACTGCCTGGCAGCGGGATACCTGCCGGAGCTGTAATCTGCCTGCATGGCCATAGCCGGCAGCACACCGCCACAGCACAGCACTCCAGGGCAGCCGCAGCTGGACGCGCGCAGCAGCACACGGCTAGTTGTGCTTGTGCAATTGCCTGCCGGTGGTGGAACCAGATCATCAAGTCTGCGCAACAGATTGCGATATTTTCTGTCTCTAATTCTTTTCATTGATTTTTCATGCGGTTTCTAAGGTGCGCCGCGCGGCAGGTTCAATGGTCGCTCAATCATCGCCCGTTGACCGCCGCCAGCGGCAGACTGTCCGTGCAAAATAGAAATGTAGCGGAGGATGTGCGGCACATCGGACGCAAATAAAACCATACCTATACACATATACAAGGGATGTTACAAGGGATGATCGTGCGGTCAAAGTCATTTGTTTGGTCTCACCTGCTTGCCTCTTATGCACACATGTTGTGCAACGTGTGCTCCACCTTTGAGGCACCTTTCCATCCCGAGGTGATGGATGAGGGGCCTCAAACTGGCAAGATGACATGGCAGCCTTGCACCGAAACGTTTGCGGCGCGTGCTGGAGGGCTGATGCACAGGTTCGTCCAAATGCCCAATCATCAACAGCCCAGGGTAAGACTTGGGTGGTGGAGGTGATCCAAATCTGAGGACCAATGTCGCACCCCGTGCCGGTTGTGCATGACCCCAGGGATTACATCATCAGTGCACACCCGGGGGGCTCGCTTTGAGCTTCCCAGGGTATCCACCTGTTTGGTGGAAACAGGAACCCCCTGGGGTTCCTCCTCTGGGCGTGGCCAGCCAATCAGAGGTTTTCGTGCACATTACGGATTTTAACATATTGGCTGTGACCTGCTGCTTATAAACCACAATAGTCACGGGCAAGCTAAAAAATTTGAGTATTACAGTCTAGCAAGCCCGCATACATAGTGGCACGCAAAATGGCGCAGCTCAGCTGATCGCCGGCAGGCCCGACGGCAACCGTGCGCGTGCTCCCTGGTTTCTCCGACCCCCGCGCATCCACTCAATAAATCGTCCCTGCGCATGCATGCAGCAGTGCAACCGGCACCCAGAAAGTAAAGTTTGCCTCAGCTCTCCAGGTGCAAAAGACAACACGGTCCAGATCTAGCAAGCGCGGCAGCTGGCGCCTGCCACCTGGTGGCGCTGGACAGGCAAAGGCAAGGCAAAGCGCGCCGGCTGCGTGACAGGCATTGAGAACCCCCAGTCAACGAGTCAAACACTGTTAGCCTGCAAACAAGTCTCGTGGGCTCGGCTTGGGTTGAATTGCACAAAGCTGACAGGCACGCATCCGGCCAAGCAAGGCAGCAGCATGCGGTGGATGGATGGGAGCCTCTGAGTAATCCTCGCTTGCCGGCTGACCGCAAGCGCCCTTTGACGCAGCGCTTATCAAACGCGCTCAAGTGTCTAAAGGCCCGTCGCCTCCTGTCCTGGCGGATCTTGCACGCAGGCTGGCGGGGGGCGTCCAGCGCCCGAATCCGGCCACCTGTACCAACGAGGTGCGTGCCTGCCGCACGCAGGCGAGGGCGCGTGCTTCAGCTGTCGCGCCCCTCTTTCCTCCAGGGAGCGGGCGCGAAAAGCTCGGTTGGGTTATAGTGCGCGGGGCTGGGGCTCAGCCTCGGGGGCCAAGCTTGCGCCGCCCCTTTCACGGGAGGCAGCAATCATTAGGCGCCCTCAAACGCAGGCGCCAAGAATGCGGCGGCACGCCCGAGGCCGGACTCGTGCCGCCCGTAATTAGCATAGAGGAGGTCACCGCGCAGAGGCGCCATGTGCATTCGGCCTCTGGCCGCGCAGCCCAGTGGGGGGCCAGCAGGGCGGCGCGCAGCCACACGCAGGGGGCCGGTGAGGCTGGGTGTTTTCAAGCGCGCGCCCCGATTTTTGCAAGAAGGCCGTGTGCTTGTGCTCGGTACATCAGAGTGTAATCATCATGTGTGAGGTAAACATGGCATTTGGCCTTTGGTGCGCCTCGCGCGCCCGCGGGACGGGCAGCGCCAGCAGGCGCACCCCACGTGGTGGGCGAGTTGTCCATGGGTATGATATGTAATGGTGCTGCAAGGGTGGCACCGGCGGCCGCTGTGAGGGGTTTGGGGCAAACCAGGGCCTGTGAAGGCTCTTTCCACAAAGATCAGTCCCTGCTGATGTCGCAGTTGGGGCGAGCAGAGAAGGGATTCAAACCAAGGTGCTGTGCACGAGCGCGACAAAACCGTCAAAACCTTGGGGTTCAACAACCGCTGGGCAACGAAAGCGTCGGCATCTTGACAGAACCGTGGGTGAAACCTAGGTGTTGACAAGAGAACAATGCCATGCGCGCTGGCAGCGCAGCAGGGCCTGGACCGGGCCATAGAAGCCGCCAGGGTCCAGCGCAGTGAGCGGGATGCTTGCCCCTCAGATCCCTTGTACCTGCCAACAACTCAAGGATGGCGGGGCCAAATCCGACGCCCCCAGTAGCAGAACAGCGGGCACGCAGACACATCGCAGTGTTGTGAGACTGGATGGACTCGTGCATTGTGCGGGTGGTGCAGACCGTGCACGCACGTCAGTCGCGGACGGCCTACAGCGGAAGCAAAGCCCGCGTGCACGAGGGACTGATGTCACGCGATGGCTAGAAAGCGCATCAAGGCTGTGGGCCGGCGCCGGCGCAGCGGTACAAAGCAGTGCAGCGGGAGGGCGTGGTTGGGGCCACGCGTCGCCAGAGCCAGGGGCGGGCCCCATCCCGCAGCCTCCGGATTCAACGGGTTGGATACCAACGCAGTGTGAGTTTCAGGTGGGTTTGGGGGCCGCCTCGGAAGCCGCCTTCTAGCATGTTGCCGATTAAATCATAGAGCAGGCTGGAACGGTTTTGGGCAGGGTGCGGCAAGCAGTAGCACACATGCCGGGCAAATTGACGACCTGGGCGGCTCGCGTGGTTGGCGGCGACCGGAGATGGCCACTGCTTGCCGGCTCGCGTCCCATGGGAGGGTGCGCGGCACGCCGGCGGATTCGCTGCCGGGCGCCGCGGGCGCGACAGGGGCTGGCAGAGTGCATGTTAGGGCCTGGCGGCGGCTTGCGCGTGCGGCCAGTGTGTGAGGCAAGGCGGCAGGGCGCCAAGCGAAGCTCACAGGCCGCAGCGCGCGGGGGGTTGAGCGAGTGGCTGCGTGGCCTTTGTGAGGCACACGGCAGGTGAACTGCTGGAGGGGTGACCAAGGATTTGCAGGGCTCGTTGGGACCAGCCCTGGGGCGCACGCGCTAACAAAACAGCGGCGGCGCATTACTGCCGCAGCGCCCTGGGGACATTCAGGGCCCGGGACCAGGGACACTCACAGTTCGCAACCCGTCGTACATTCCTAGAGACTGAACCAGGGCCGGCCCGGCCGCCGACGCCGCTCGGCATGAACCGGCGGCGCCAGGCGCCCGCCAGCCACACCGAAAGTGGCTTTCAAGTGAAAAGAAAGTCTCAGGCTTCTTTTGGTGCGTAAGTATAATTCAAATGACTCACCAGGCCAGGCCGGCCAGCTGCAGCACCTCGGGGGAGACCTGGAGCAGCAGCCTGTCCAGGCCAGCACGCGGCCACACGGCGCCCGCGGCGCCGAGCGCGCCACCGCTGGCGCCGGCGCCCGCCGGCGCCGACATCGCGGCGCGGTGCGGGGCGGGTGCGGCGATCGATGGGGCCCACCCGCCGGCGTCGACGGCGTCCTCTGTGGCGG
>NW_014013447.1:13369-38775 GCF_000611645.1 Monoraphidium neglectum
CCCACCCGCCGGCGTCGACGGCGTCCTCTGTGGCGGCCAGCGGCTCGCAATCGAGCGTGTACAGTGGCTGCAGCTCCCACCGCGCCGGGGCGGCGCTTTCGAGATCGTAGAACAGCGTGCTGGGCAGCAGCGCTGCCGGAGGGGCAGGCTGCTGCGAGGGGGCAGATGCCAGGACCATCCCCGGGCCGACGCCAAAGCCCGCGCCAACACCCGCGCCGGCGAGCGCCGCCGCGCCGGCGCTGCGTGCGGCTACGGCCTCGAGCAGCAGCGTCTGGAGGAGGTCTGTCGGGTACTGCTGCGTGGAGGGGCTGCCCATAGCATACGACGACAAGGGGCTCTCCAGCAGCGCCCCCGCGCCTGCCCCGGCACTGTGGGCCCCCGGCAGTTCAGCGAGCAGCAGCGGTTGTGCATGCGGCGCGCCCGCAATCATGGCGGAAGCGCCGATGGTTGCAGCGGCTGGGGAGGCGAAGGCCGACCCGGATGTGAAAGGAGAGGTCGGGGGCGACTCGCACCCGCCGCCGAGGCTGCTGCAACGGGAGCTGCCGCTGCTGCTGCCGCCGATGACGCAGAGTGATGTCAGTGGGAGCGGCGCCTGCGCGGCGCGCTCACCGGCGACGGGCGAGCCCCAGGTCGTGCGGGGGCTGTACATGTGCTGGGCATGTACCTGCTGCTGCTGCTGCTGCTGCTGCTGCTGCTGCTGCTGCTGCTGCTGCTGCTGTGGCAGCGGCGGCGGCGCAGCCGCGGCCGCACCGCAGCGCTGGCTGGGCGGGGTCCTCAGCTCAGAGATGCAGTGGGCGAAAAAGCAGACCTGGGGTTAGGGCAAGGGTGTTTGAAAGGGGGTTGTGATCGGAAGATGGTTGGCCACTCCTTGGTAAATTGTCCTGATGTTGTGTAAGCGGCACATGCCACCCGCACCCGCCCTGGTCCGCTGAGCCCAGGCGTCGGCATCAACGACAAGCCTGCCGCACGCGAACCAACCAGCCGCAGGCCGCGCAGGGCGGCAGGCAGCGCAGCTGCAGGTTGCGTCCGAGGCGGCGGCGCATGGGGGCCGCACCTGTCGCTTGCAGGCGGCGCCGTCGCTGCACAGCTGCGTGCGGTAGCGGTCCGGGTGCAGCCACATCTCAAACACGTGGTGGGACTGGTGCCGCAGGGGAGGCGAGGGCGCGGCAGCGGGGGCGGAGGGGTTGGGTTTGGGCCCAAGCCAAGGTGGCGGGGGACGCAGGCGCGCGTCGGGGGCAGGCGCGCCTGCGTACAGGCCGCGCGCGGCCCCGGCCGCCCCGTCCGCAGCTGCGGCAGAGAGGCGCGCTTTCCAGCAGAGATCATGCGTGTGGCGGCGCCGGGACGCGTTGCGGCGCCGCAGCGGGTGGTCACCTGGGGGCAGGCGTCCCCGAGCGGGCAGCGGGCGCCGCGGCGCGCGTGCGCGCACATCTCCGCTTCATACTTGAACTTGTCGAGCGCGCGGCGCCGCGCGTGCTCCCCAGGATGCGCAAAGGGGCAGGTCTTCCTGCCAGGGGTTGCGGTTTGGAGGGCCGGGGCGCGGCGGGTAAGCGTCCGTGGGGTGTGCGCGAGGGAAGGCGGGACGGGGCTTGACGGGGGCGCGCAGTGCGGCAGCAGCAGCCAAGGGGGCGCCGCGAGGGGACGCGCGCACTGCCCGTTGGCCTGCCCCCATCTAGCTGCTGGCCATTCAAACGCTGCGGCGCGCGTCCGAGGCGCATGCTCCGCTAGCGCGGCAGGCGGGAGGCGTGTCAGGCGACCGCCAGCGCTGACGCAATGCGCGACTAATTTCTTCGCCGCTCACCAGTCGTGCTGCCCGCGGTTGCTGCACAGCAGGATCTTGTAGGCGGCAATGCGGAAGGCGTCAGACTCATACAAGGGGGGGCCAGCGGCCGCAGTGGCGCCGTTCTCAGGGAACTCGAAGCCTCCTGCTGCTGCCTGCGGAGACACAAGCCGCCGTGCGGCGCTTCCGACCATGTCGACGGTATGTTACCAAAAATCTCTGTAAAAGAAGCGTTGTCACGGGGCGCAAGGGCACTGTAAGAGACGCGATGTCGCGCTACCAGCGGCGAGTTCAACAGGGTACGGCTCACGGAACGTCTATAGTAATTAAGTATAACAAAGTTTTTGAAACGTTTCAAAGCTACGCCTCGAGACTCACTTGGGTGTCGGAGGTCGTGCAAAATGAGTCAGGTGAGAAAATTGCGAAAGTCCGCCAGGAAGAGTCGGACAACAGCAAGGTTGAAGGAAAATTCTAGGGATACTCAGCGGGTTCAGGCTGGATCCCAGCTCTTGAATGGCAGGGGCTGGTTCGCAAACCATCACCATCTGCTGCTGTTGACGCAAGTCGGTGCGTGGAAGTGGCGTTGCAGCGCAAGCCAGCGCCTCACGGCTGGCCCGGCAACTGATGTGGCCAATGATCGATGCAACATTGTGACAGGTTGTGCGCGAATTTTGGCTCTCTGCTCCGCGAGCAGTTGGGTTCTGTGCATGTGCAGGTGTTGGTCATCTCCCATTGGTTGTCCGTCGGAGACTTGCTGTGACCAAGACAGTGTGGTTCGCGGAAGAATCTGCCCACACGTACTTTATTGCATTTTATGAGCTGCATGGTGCCACGCGTCAGCTGCCTGTGGTCATAGCTTGAGCTTGCGCCGTTTCACCCTGTAGTTCTCGCCTGCCTCCGGTGTTCCCAGCACGGGTGGCAGGCCCACTTTTTTTCTATGAGTGGGGGCGCGTAACCTTGTCATGCAGGCAACTCGCCGTACACTTGTTTTAAACACTCTTTCCTTGCAACGCTTCATGCATATCTACTTTTTGCAAGAAAGGCACGCGCGGCGTGCGCCGCCACTCACATGCGATGCCGCCGCCGCTCGGGCCCTGTAGGGGTGGAAATGCCTGCTTTTCGACAAGCCACCTCAGACACTTTGCGCCGGCGTTAGCACACTCCTGGCTTCTCAAGGGAAAGCAGTTCTTCGCAACCCCCATCGGGTACCTTCAGGCAGGCAAGCTAACAGCTGCACTGCAGGTGACGCCAGTACATGCTCGCCCGTCCGCATTTTTATGCAGCGCATGAGGCCAATCCTCCGATATGTGGTAGGGCCGCCGCTCCGGCAGCATTTGTGCAGTGGCTATCGGCACTTCGTTCGACAGCTGAGGTGCGACTCGCGCACTACGGTCCAAGAGTAGCTTGCTGTTGCCCATGCCTGCAGTGCCCATGCATGCAGTGCCTCACATTGTGCCGAGAGAATCATATTCAAGTCTAATGAATCCTTGAGCCGATAGTGTTGATTGCTCAGGTTCTTCGCGGGCTTCTTCGTTTCCGCGCAACTACAGCCCCGGCAGCACCGATCTCACCTTTCTTGTGAAAATATACACACATAGACAAGATATTTCCTGCTCAGTTTGTCACCGCATTCAGGCACACATCTTGCGGGGATGGCGCGGCAACAAGTCACCGCAGCCTTGGCTGCGTTGCTACTTTGTGGATTGGGCGTGGCAATGGCGCGCCCCGACTACTGCGAGGGATCCAAGTTGGCCTACGGTGGGTGAGAGGGCCCACCGGGCCGCGGGCAGATCAAAACCGCCGAAAAACTGCCATGAGAGGCGACGATCAGGAGAAAGACACGTTCTGGACGCGTTTCAAATAAGTTGTCAAATTCATTGAGATGGTGCAAGCCCCGCTCATCAGCACACGCGCCGCAACGCCGCACCGCTGCACTGACGCACATTGCAGCCGTTCCTCCGCGCGGGCGCCCCGCCCCGCCCGTCAAGCTTGTGGGCGACCAGTTCGTCAAGGTGTCTGACGGCAGCCCAGTGGCCATCCATGGTATCAACTGGTTCGGCTTCAACAACGGGATGACGTGGCTCAACGGCCTGTGGGCCGGCGGGAAGAGTGGGAACAGCGACTTTGCAACGATCGTGTACGAGCTGCAGCTGCTGGTGGGCGCGAATTGCTGCCCGCGCCCCCACGAGCGCGCCGCGCGCATGAAGAACTCGTTACTCCTATGTCAGAATCCTGTGCCGCGCGGCGGCGGCTGATGCTCTGGCAAAGCCCTGGACGCGCGCTCGACCTCGCCCCGCCCGGCGGCGCCAGCCGACAGGAGCAGGGCGGCTGGCCTCTGCTGCGCAGCGCCCGGCCACTGGCCTTGCCTAACGACCACGCCCCCGCAGCTGCCGTCGCCGCCGCCGCTGCCGCCGCTGCGCTGCGGCTCGCAGCCCGCCGCACGGACCTGCCACCCAGCGCGCCGCCGGCTCGCGCCCGCCCGCGCCTGCTGCACCCGCTGCAGGGGTTCAATGCGATAAGGCTGCCCTACATCTTCAAAGACCTCAAGGCCCCATCCACCCAGGTGAAATAGGCAGCACGCCGCGGTCTGGCTCCCCAATAAGCTCGTAGCAGGCAGCCGCAGGGTGCTGCTTGCCAAGCTTGAAAACTCGCTTTGCCTCACCTCTTCATTTGAACTGCAAACAAAACATCGTCTCTCCCCTCACCCTACGCGGCCGCGCGTCTTCCCTGCCTCGTCCCAAAACCTCCTCACCCCTATCCCCACCCCAACCCCCGTCTCCCCCGCGCCGCCATTGCAATCGTTGCGGTTGGACGCCTCAGATCGGCGGCTACTGCACTGGGGCCCACACCCTGAACGAGCTGGCGGAGCGCACCATAGACCCGGAGTACAGGGGCCCCATGAACAAGCAGGCGCCGCAGCCGGTGGTGCCGCTGCCGGACATCCCAGGGCCCGGCACCTGCAACAGTGGGTCCTGGCTGCGCGGCCGCAGCAGGGCAAGGGGACGGTGGGGCTGGGCCGGGCAGGGGCTGGTGGTTTAGGGCAAAGCTGGGTGCGGGCTGCGTGTCATACGAGCGGCCGCGGCGGACCGCCGCGGAGGGCGCTGAGGCGGGGGCCGCTTATGCGTGCTGAGGGCAAGAGGCGGCTGGCGGGCGCCTGCTGCCGTGGGGCGCCTCAGGCTGGGGCTGCAATGCACGTGTCAGTCTGTGTTGATATGGATATCAGCACGCACGCCGTTGCAATGCTGACTTGCCGCCTCGCCCTCTTTGGCCTGCAGCCTACATTCCTGGCGGCCAGACAATTGACCGCTACATGTGGAGTGTGCAGTGGCTGATCGCTAACGGATGGTGCGACGCGGCCACCTGCGTGAGGGGATTGATCGAGCCAGTCACGCCGACACAGAATCCAAGGCGGGATGGACCATCGCTGATACAGCACTCGGAATTTGGTGTGCTTGCTTGCAGATGTCCCGATATTTCTAATCAACACGCTTCCATATGCCTCTAACCCGGTGCTGGCCCACGTCGAAACCGCTCTCCGGCAGGTACGTCCTGATCGACAACCACCCCATGTCGCAGGAGATGACCAGCCACAGTGCTAAGGACTTTATTGATGGCTGGAAGTGGGTGAGTTGAGGCGAAGTTGTCAGGCCCCTGATACCTGAAACAGGTGGCATTGCGGCAGAGTGGGCTGCGCAAGGCACTGGCGTCGCCGTCAGCCACAACGCCGCCGGACCCACGCTGACACAAGTCTGTCTGTATCGTGTGGTAGCCAGCTATCCAAAGAGCTCCAGTGACAACCCTATCCCATTTTGCCTGCCTTCGACCAAACCTTCAACCTTCTTGATTCCCCCTGGCTCCACCTCCTGTTTCCTCATGATTCACCTTTGTTTGCCCTCCTCACAACCGCCCCCCTGCATCCTCACCCTGACGGAGTGCAAGTCACGATGCGCTTTGACCGCCAGAGATCTGACGTGCGACCATCGAAACTGGATCACCATGTGCATATCACCCATCTCACTGAACGTCGCTCCTCCACGTCCCCCCCCCCCATCCCGCCCTGACGTCATCATACAACCTCAGGTGTGGTCAAAGTTCTCGTGCCTCCCAAACTTTGAGGAGGACATGAAGGGGCGCCTCTTCCTGGACATTCTGAACGAGCCGGACAGCCAAAGGCAGGGCTGGCAGCCCAACGAGTCTGGCGCGGCTGGTGAGCAGGGGGGGGGGGGGGCAGGGCCGGGCGCATGGACGAAAGCGGCCGCGCCTCGCCGCAGCCGGGCGCCGGCGCCGGCTGGGGCTGGCGCGGGCGTGTGGTGAGAGGCGGCGCGAGGCGGCGTAGCCGAGCCTGCGGCAGCGACGTGCACGGCAACAAGATAGAATAGCGTCGAAACATCAGGCCCCCAAAGTTCCCCAAAGGTCCCCAAAGGTTAAGGCAGTCTCTCTACCCTTTGCCCCGTGCATTGTCAAGCAAACGGCTGGCTGGACGGCTGTCCCCCTGTCCGCTCCCCCCTCCCCGCTTTGCGCAGGCATGACCGAGCTGTACCTGGGAGTGATGGACGCCCTGTGGGAGATGACGCCTGGGCTGCCCATATTCTTTGTTGAGGGCGGGGGCCAGGGCGCATACAAGGGTGCGCGCTCCGCGATGTCGATCACGCGAGGCCGTGCCTGATGGCCTTACCAACCCGTCTGTGCCCCGGAAAGCCCGCTGCCTCGCGGCGCGCATGCACCTCTGCTTCGTCCACGGCTCTAGGCAGGGTGGTCATGCTTATGCCGCCGTGTCCGGCAAAGCGTGCCTGCCAGATGCCTGCCATCAACCCAGTTTTAATTTATGCAAAGTCGCAAACCCTGATGGATGCAGATGGTGCTCTCTAGACCCCAACCCACCTTGCCCCGCACACCCTGAGCCACCTCCTGTATCTCCAGCTGCCCTCACCCTGCCGCACCCCTTTCACCTTCCAGGCATCAACTGGGGCAACGGCTTCATCACCAACACCACCCTCATCGAGTCTATGTCCCACGACTGGACGACACGCATCACAGACGCAAACCCTTTCTTCAAGTGCGTGCGTCCCCCGCCGCGATGGGCATGTACAGCCTTGGCGGGGAGCACCAACAGCCACACGGCTGCACCAGCTGGAGAGGCGCGCAGGCGATGAGGACCAACGCAGGCAGCATGAACCGGCCAAAAACTCTCAGGGGTTGGTCGGCAAGCCAAATGCACCAATGACACTAGTTGCCGCCGTGCCCCTTACCCACATAAGGGGGAACCTCCGACTCAGCGAACCCGCCTCCTGGACGGACGTCCAGGAGCCCCTTCCCCTGCACCACCAATTACCCCTCACCCCCTGCCCTCCCACGGTCTCTGCAACCTAGCACCCCTCCATTCTCACTCTGACACACACACACACACACTCTCTCTCTGCAATCTGCAAAACCCCACACCCCACCCCACCCTCACCCATCCCCCACAGGGCGCTCATGAAGAGGCCCTACCTCGACCGCGTCGTCATCTCTCCCCACGTTTACGTGAGCGCAGCGGACCCCGGAAATTTGACATCAAGAAATATACCTTGACGCTGCACCCTCCGTTGCACGGCCTGCCGCGCGTCCCCTGCCTGTGCCCGCCAAGCTCGTGCGCCCACCCAACCCCAAACGCACCAGAGCCCACGGGCCTGCTGACCTACGCCCCTGGACGACCGCATCCCTGAGAACCACACCCCTGCACACCAACCCGCCAGGGCCCGAGCGTCTCCAACCGCCGCGACGGGATGGCCGTGGGCCCGACCCTGTGGGAGGCGCTGGACACCTCTTTCGGGTACCTCAACCAGGCAAGGAATTTTGGGGGGGGGGGGGGCGCTGCGCCATGGGTACCCCACGGTGCCTGCGGCAGTCTTAATTGCACTCTGCCAGGCAGGGCTGGGTCGTCATGCTGCGCGCTCGCTCAACCCCGGCCACGCCAATGCGTTTTTGTGGCGGTCAATGCGAGCCAGGCTACCGGTAGTGCAAGCCAGCTCACGGCTCCTGGGTCTCCCCCCCCCCCCCATGATGGAATTTTTCCCCAAGCAGAAGGGGTACTGCGCCGATGGCACGTGCCACACGTTCCCTGTCGCCATCGGAGAGTTTGGGTCCCGGTTTGTGGACAAGGATGTGAGTCACGGGTCCACGCAACCGCATGTGCCCGCACGTGTGGTTGTGTGGTTTAGGGAGGGGTGTTTGTCGAGTTGGGAGGGCTGACACACGCCCTCAATTGCATATCAGTGCTGATGTTGCAGCCGTCCCTAGATATGTGATGGCTGCCATCATGCAGGGGAATTCGGAGGCTAGGGTCCTGCCGCTTGGCTGAGGACAGGGCTGGTGACCGTGTGCACCCCTTGGGGCAGTGCCTGCATGACGCACCCCCCATGCTGTTGATGCACCCCCAAATAGGACATGGAGCACCTGCGCGACTTCACCATGTGGCTGCGCAACGAGGGCCCCGGCAACACCGGCAAGCACCGCCCAGTCGGCAACTTCTTCTACTGTGAGCGTGCCGCTGCATGCGGGGGTTGACGGACGATTATGAAATAAGAGATATGGGCCTCGCCGCAAGGGCCAGGGCCAAGCCGGCGATGTATGCACCACGTCAACGGGCGGCCGTCGGCCTGATCCATGTGTTGCGTCCGACTCCTGCGCAACACTTGCCCAACCCCCCTTCACCCATGCGACACCCGCGCTGTGACCTGAAGGGTGCTACAATGGTGAGCCGTTCGCCTGGCGGCCGGGTGCAGAATCATATGGTGGTCCAGCAATTTGGCACCGACTTTTCCGCGCTGGGCCGCGCATGGTCTCTACGTCAGGCCTCCCGCGCACAGGCGTCGTGGCGAGGGGCCGCACGTCCGCCCAGGCCACGCAGCATGCCGAGAGGCAAACGACCCTGCCGATCGCGTTCTCAATCTGCCCCGCCATCCCTTCCACCCTCCTCCCTGCCTTCCTTTGCACCCTCCCCGCCCTGAACCCACCTTGGTTCCCAGCCAACTCTGGAGGTGAGCTTTCAGAGCCCCTGCCGTCAGGTTGCGATTGCCGCGCGATGCAGTCTGCACGCAGGGCGGCAACTAGGCGACGACGACGACACGTATTTGATTGTCATCCGCCTGCTGAGCTGGGCAGGCCCCGCCGCAATTGCAGAGCGCAGGGTCTGAAAAGCTGCAGCACTCCCCTCACCCCCTGACAGCGAAACGGCAGGGCTGGCTGTGTCACGCCGCGGCGTCATCGCGCCTCGCGCAGGGGTTGCAGGGCAGTTCCTAGGCTGCCAGGGCCTAACGCCTGGACCAAATGTCATGGGCAACACTCAACTTCGGCCGACCGCGATTGCCCATTCCATGCAGACACCGGCGGCCTGGTCAAGGACACGTGGCACGAGTGGGAGTGGGAGAAGATCCGGTACCTGCAGCAGCGCTTTGGTGGGCGCGCACCCGGGTTCCTCGGATCGGCGGAGTGTCGCATACGAAGCGCCCAGCCCCATGCACCTCCCTTTCCCTTTCCCCTTGCCTGCCTGCCTGCTTGCACATGTGATCACATATTGGCGGCACCCTGCCGCGCCACGGCGGGGAACGGGGGCGCCTGCTACTATGGCCACCTGCAGCAACGCGGGTCCTTTGCCTGTCAACGTGCCATTAGCGGTCGCGCCACTGAGTCTGCGCGCCCGCTAGCGCCCTATTCTGCTGCCCTGCCCGGAGAGTGTGCAGCCGGGTGCATGCCTCTGCCCCTTGTGGCTCCCTGACGCACCGTGCTCCGCCTCACTCACCCCCCTGCCTTCCCAATCCCTCACCCCAGGTCTCAAGCCGTGGTTCGCAGCCTCGGCTGAGTGAAGGAGCGAGCCTGGGCCACCTTTCAGCATGCAAGCAAAGACGCCGGCCCCTCCGGTTCGCAATCGTCCCGCCCCACTATCTTCCGCGATTCGACACCAGCAAAGTATGCGGCCGCCGCACTATGCGCCGCCACATGCTGACCAGCAGCCATAGGGCTGCCGCTGTCGGGCCCTCCATTGATGACGCTTTCTACATGTCTGTCGGAACAAATGACTGGAGATTTGCCACATTAAAAAGCAACCAATCAATTTCTAAATTATTTTGAAAAGCAGGGGAAAGCGAGAGGCCAGGGCAAGGTGTTACTATGTGAGGGTTTGGTCGGCAAGCATGTCAGGCTGCAGGTGACTCTTGTTTTGGACCAATGTCCAAAGTCATGCGCGTCAAGGCGAGGGCTGCCATCAGCCACCCTGCGCTGGCGCTGCAATTGCGCTGCTGTGCTGCTTCTGTACTGCTTTGTCAATCTGGTAACATCAACAGGCACCGCGCATGCCACAACTGAACACATGTTCACCACAACCTCGAGGTGACAGAGGAAGTCATTACATGATTGCAGGAGCACGTAAGAGCAGGCTTTGCTAATTGTCCGAAGGAAGAAGTGCTTCATAAAAGCAGCCGGCTGTTTCCAAGCCGACTCGCAGGTGCTTGAGTGGAAGGGCGCAAAAAGGCGCTTGGGGGGTTGCTTGCGGGCCACACAGGAGATTTGTGTGATCACGGGCGGCGCCGGCCGCCGTTTCATAAGGGCGTGTGTGCTTGAAGGGACGCTCCAGCCGGCGACGCCTGGCCAATAGCGATTTGCGAGCGCAGCGCCGCGGATCCGTCGGCGCGCTGGTCTCGCGGGCGCCTGCCGGCGACGATTCTGCCACGGCGGCCTGCCTATCATGGCAGACAGGATTTGCCCTTGGAGGCGAGCGACGAAAAAGCGCAGCGCACAACAATGCGCAGCGCTTGTGATGAGGGTTCCAATCCCGCATTCCCGCGGCACTCTAATGAGGTCTCCAAGGCCCTCCCAACAGGAGGCCAGCAAAAGCAAATCAATGTGTGCGGCGTGTGTGCTGCGGTGCGCATCGCGCCAGCGACTTGCAGCGCAGAACCCAGGCAGGCATGCAATCATAGATCCATATGAGCAGTCAGATACCATCGCCCACGCAAAATACAGCCTGTGTAGCATTGTACCAGTGCTGATGGGCTCGCTGGCGCGCGGGCAGGCAGCTCGCCGGGCCAGCGGGGCGCAGCAGCACGAGGCGCTTGGACGGCCCATGGCTTCTAGTTTTGTGTCAAGCGTCAGGCCGGCATTTTTGGGCTGGCGTTTGGCGGGCGACTCCAAGGAAGAGCGCCGCGTGGCAGCGGCAACAGCGGCGGCGGCGCGGCATGCCGCGCCACGCCGGCGCCGAGCAGCCGCGGCGGAGGGCCGGGCGCAAGCGGGGCTGCCAGACAGCGCAAGCCCGCGACGGCACGTGTAGATCCTTGCGTCGATACAGGACGCCAGGCCCAGGGCCGGCTGCATTTCTTAGAAGTCATTGCCTGGATCCTGTTAAGAAAAGACCTGGTGTTTCAGCCTCACAGTGCGACCGCCGCCGCCGCCACTGCAGCCGCAAGCACCCACGAGGCTTGGGCCGCGCGGCCGGCGCCAGCGGACGTCGCGGCTTTGGCGCCGCCCGCGGCTCCCGCTGCCAGGTACTGGCTCCGGAATTCGGCGGGCGTGGCGTACTTCGGCACGCATGAGAAGCCGCCCACGCCCGATTTGAAGCCGGGGGCGCGCTGCTTGATGCGGAGCACGGGGCAGGTGGTGACGTAATCCGTCCAAGCGTCCGCGGTGGCCTGTGGTCGCGCGGTGTGGAGCGGGCGACGCGAGGAGCGGATGAAGCAAGGAGCGGGTGACGGGTGTCGAGAGGGTGAGAGGAAGGGGTGCGGGGCGGGTAGGGCGGCGATGGAAGGCACGCGGTCGGCGCAGAGGGGCTGCGAAGGTGGCGCCGCGCGAGGCGGGAGGGAGAGGGAGCGGTGGCGCAGCGCGGTGTCTGGGGGTCGGGCGCCATGCGCGCGCGCAGCTCAAGCTGCCCGCGGGCGCCCACCGTCGTCGCGCGCAGGCACTGCTGCAGCGGCGACCCCACACCGCCGCCGCCTTCGGGGCACATGTCTGCCGCCGTCGCGGAGAGTCCTTGCTGGATGGTGACAGGGCACGTCGAGCCCGAGGGGTACAGCTGGTCGACAAGCGCATAAAAGCGTGCGATGCAGGTGGGGCCGGCCTGGGTCAGGGAGGAGTCCGAGAAGGATTCGTCTGAGGCCTCGTAAAGCGCACGACGCGCGGCGTCGAAGGCGCCGGCAGGGCCGAGGGCAGCGGGAGCGGCGGCGACGGGGGCGCCGCGGGCGCGCTGCGGGGCACTGGCTGCTGGCGCGGCGAGGAGAAGCGCCACCACTAGCAGCATCATTAGAGAACTTGCAGGAGCCATCGAACCGCTTGTCATTTGGGCTCCAGGTGGGTTATCCGGCGAAGGCGGACGCCTTGTCGGGATGTCACTGTTTCTGAACTCTACGGCAAAGCTTCAAGCGGCGTGGTTCGAACGCAGCGTCTGCGTCCCTCTGAAACAAGCGGATGCCAATTTCGATTGTCCGAAAGGGCCCCTGTGAATGATCTGATGAGTAACTGAGCAACGGCTTTTCGTTGTAAAACAGTGAGCGTGGCCCACGACTATGTGATGTTCGCATGCATCTGAAGTGCACGCCGTACCCACGTCTCAATATGTACACCGCAGGCCTGCGGCCAAGAGGATGCACGGTGTCGCAAACCATCAATGGCGTGCAGCCATGACGGCGGCGCCCCTCGTCTGGCCTGGTGCACCCCCACACGTGCCAGGAGGCCAAGCACCGCCCATGTACTGCCTTGACTGCAAGCATTGACGGGTGGTCTTGCCCCAAGCGGGCGCATGCGCGCCGTCAGACGGGCCTGGGCCCAATGAATGCTGACGGGTTGGGCAGCTTGGCACCACACCGCCACACTGAGTCGTCAGGCTGACAAGAATTGCTGTGAAGTTGTGTTCTTCCGGGGGTTTGCAAGATGTTGACCTACTACCAGCTGACGTGCGGGATGCAACCCTCCGAGGCTCGGATTCACACCGGAATCGCGGTGGCCAACAGATTACTAATAGGCCAAAGGGACGGAATGCCAGCAGCAAGCTACACGGTTTGCCGGGGGTTGGTTGTGGAGTGTTTGCACCAGAGGGGTGCGGATCTCATTGGGTGGTGGCAATGACCAGTCAGAGGCGGCGCAGCGACGGGCCCTATTGCAGCGGAGTGGCGCGCACGCGCCGCCGGCGCGATGAGGGGCGCTGGCTGTCAGTGGAATCGGCTGGCAGCGGCGGCAGACTGGGGCTGCCGTACAATTATGCACTATTCTGATGCGTGGATGTTGTTGTGAAGCCACGAGTGGCGGCGCAGCGCGCGCTGCCGCGGATGGCGCGCAGGGCGATCATGCATTTTGTGAGCGAGAGTGCGGGTGCGCACACAGGTGGCCACAGGGAGGCGAAAGGAATGCCAAAAGGAGGCCAAAGGGATGGAGCATCGGCAGTGGAGGGCTGCAATCAAAAACGTCAACACCGCATCGCCGCGAACCCTCGCAGAGGCAGCCAGGTCAGCTGCAGCTGTTAGGAGGTCGCAGTGCACTGCACGCAGATGGCGTGTGGTCCGCGGATGCATGCAAGCGCATCAGGGCGGGATTGATCGATTCCATAAACAAGATCTGAAGGGCCAGCTAAATAAACAAACATAATCTATACGGAATCATCTACCCCAGGAGGCCGCCAAAAAGGTTCCGCACAAAGTTTCCACCCACCGTTGTCACCGCCTGCCTCACAGCATTAGTCAGCATCTGCCGGAACGGGCTCACCGGCCGCGCCTCCTGCCCCTGCTGCCCGCCCCCGCCCGCCGGCGCCTGCCGCGGCGCCGGCGCCGGCCTCGGCGGCCGCGGCTCCCTCGGGGGCTGCGGTGTTTTCGGGGCCCTCTCCTTTTTCGGCTTCTTCGTTTTCTTGGGTTTCTCCTCCGTTGGGGTCTTGGGATCCTTTGGGGTCTTCTGTTTCTTGGGCTTCTTCGGTTTCTTGTGGCTCCTGATGTTGTGTGTGTGCGTGTGTGTGTGTGTGTGTGTGTGTGTGTGTGTGTGTGTAGTAGGGGGGAGAGGGATAGGGTATTGTGGCAAGGTGCGTGAGTAGGGCACCAGGACTCCTCAAGAGGCTGCCATGTCAGCCCTGTACAGGGTGGCACCTCTCTTGCCGACCAAAATTGCTATGGACGCTCGCTGCGGCGGCGTCCCGCCCCGCGGCTGGGTGGCGGGGTTGCGCAGCGCGCGGCACGCACGCGCCTGGGCGGGTCCGACGCCGGCGGCACGCTTGGCTGCTGCTGCTGCGCAGGAGGGTCCTGCGTCCGTGCCGGCGGCAGCTGCGGCAGCTGCGGTATCGACGGTTTGCCGGGGGCGGGCGCAGGCGCGGGCGCGGGGGCTGACTGGCCGACGCGTTTTGCGCCGGGAGACTCCAAGGCGAATTGCTGTTTTGGGTCCGAGGTTGAGCACTGGGCCAGGACGATTGATGACGGCCATGCCATGTCAGCGTCGCCCTCCTCATCGTAGTAATCAGTGGGCTCGTCCTGGACCTGTGTATAAGCCGTGTGTGTGTGTTTGTGTGTGTGTGTGTGTGTGTGTGTGTGTGTGTGCATAAAGTGGGCTCCCACGCATACATTTTTTGTCTAGTGCGCAGCAATGTGGGTGCATAAAAGACATGCACACGCAGCCGATACGCAAGGCGGAGAGAGCATGAGGCGTGCGAGACGTTGCGGGGCCTTGCGGTGGGGAGACGGCTCGCACCAGGATCTCACGCATCAACGAGTGGGTGGGGATCTGTTGTTGGACCGCTGGGGGGTGGGGGCTCCACCCCTCGGCCACCGGTGGCTGGGGGCTCCACCCCTCGGCCACCGGTGGCTGGGGGCTCCACCCCTCGGCCACCCGGCCCGCTCCCCCTTCATGACCCAGCCTGGCCCCCCCCGCTCAAGCCCCACCTGCATGCACCAGCCGCCGGCCGCCGCGCGGATGCGGTAGGTGCCGCCCCCGCCGCTGACCACCGCCGCCGAGGCGCGCGGCGCGACAGGCTCCAGGGTCCAGAGCTGCCAGGGCAGCGGCGACGTGGTGTCCTGGGCCGCGGTCTTGCAGTCATAGGCGTACACCAGGCTGCCCTCCCCGTTAAGGCTCGACAGGCACTGGCGGGACGCGGCCTGCTGGATCTGGAGCCTAAGGGCGGAGGCAGGGAGGAGAAGAATTGGGTTGCGTGATAAGTTGTTGGGGCACACGTATGAAAAGGGCGAAGGCCGAACGAGAAGAATGGATCGCCAGTGATGGGTGGCACATTTGTTGATTCAGACACCCCAGTAGCACGTTGAAAGGGCCACAAGCTGGCGCTGATCCCTTGGCATCGCACAAATCTGGATCCCTGGCCCCCTCCACCTTTCACTCTCCCGGCAAGGCACTCACTTGCCGCCGCCCTTGTTCACAAACACCCACTGCTGCTGCACTCCCGGGGGCGCACCCCCCGGACCGCCCTTGCAGGGCCACGGCTCGACCCGCAGCCCTGTGCGCCAGCTGCTCGCCAGCGTGGCGCCGCCGGCAATGGTCAGGCAGGAGTACAGCCCCTCAGACAGCGGGTGCACCAGCAGCGTCGCGTCGCCGCCGGAAGTCGTGGGGTCCAGGGACTTGGAGATCAGCCCCTGATCACTGCTCGTGCCGCAGAAGTACGCCGCCAGCCCGCCGGCGCCCGCGCCCGCGTTGGCGTCGCCTCCTTGGACAGTGAACCCCGGGCCGCACGCCGCGGCGCCGGCCGTGCTGCCGGGGTTTGCGAACGCGACGCGCAGCGCGCGCAGCGCGGCGGGCTGCGATGACGTCATCACTAGGCACGCGTACACGGCGGGGGCACCGGGAATCGGGCCGTTCAGGTTGAACGGCACCTGACTGGATGCCTCGGGGCAGCGGCCGCCGGGAGCCGTGACCTGGATGGATGACACGAAGGGGCCCGTCGGGCTGGTGGCGACGCACGCGTGGACGCGCGCAGCGGCCGCGGTGCTGCCCTGCTTCAGGTTGGCGCCGAGCAGCTGCTGCGCCCCGCCGGGCGGCGGCGGCGGGCAGGACGGCTCGGCGCCGGGGGCGGCGGTGGCGAAGGTCAGGCCGGTGATGGCGTGGCCTTGGGGTGCAGCCGCCAGCAGCGCGCGGCGGCCGCCATTGGCGGCGCTTGCGTGCTTTGTCGGCTCGACGGCGGTGTGGGCGTCATCAGAGTTTTTGGGCGTCGCTGGTGCAACGACGCCATGGCTCCGCGACAGCCTGGCCCCAGAGACACTGCCAATGCGTGCCGCGCAAGCTGTGGTGTGGGGTGCGGATGGTGGGTGCCGTTGCTGTGACTGGCCTTCTTCAGCCGTTGCTGACCATCACGCGCGGCAGGTGCGTGTCAAACGGTTCATGCCCGAGAATATGCTCACTAGAAATAATGAATTTCGTTTTTAATGTCGATTGGTTACCTGCGTCGACTCCAAGAAGCAGCACGAGCAGCCCCCACTGCCACAACTGCCCGCGAGCAGCCATGCCCCTTTCGCTGCTGCGGACAAGGCTGGTCTTAGCACCCTTGAATCATGAGCGCCTATCAATCTAACATCGGTGAATTCAAGCAAACGTCGCTGCGGTCTCGTTCCAGTCGCGATCTGCCCGCGAACTGCAGCGTCGTATCTCCGCTTATGATATGTTCACTCAACTGAGCATGAAACGAAGGTGAAAATCACACCAGATATATATGCAAGCTGCACAACATGTGTGACAACCTACCTGCAACCTAGACTGTGCAGATGGTGTCGGGAAGGTGGCTCCAGCTGAGCTCCGACCCGGGCCCAGCAGGGAGAGTGGCTCTGGCTGCTCTTGCCGAAGCCGCCACTGGAACTGTGGAACTGCAAACTCAACACAGCCAGTGCACGCTGACTGTGTGTTCCACACCGCACAAAGCCCCTGCAGGCTCCCAGTCAAGGCAGCCATGCTGATCAGCGCCCACCCGACCGGTTGCGCCTGCGAATGCGCGCCCAAACACAGCCGTGTGCGATGAACGACGGCACGTTTACTCGCCTGACCAAAGTTCCGATACCTGCCTAGTTTACACGAACTTGCACGCTTGTGCCGCAATATGGTTTTTGAACATGAAGGGCGTCGAATCGGCAGTGTCAGAGCAATACATGTACTCTGTTGCCCCATTTCAGCCACCGGCCACCGGGCCATTGCGCCCTGCCCCTGCCCTGCCTTGGTGCGCGACCACACACACCACCCACACCACCATACCGCCGCTGCTGCTGGCGCCGCGGTTGCTGCTGCTACAACGATCCCGCGCCGCCTCCCCGTCTGCCGCGTCACGCCCCCGCCGGCGCCGCCGCAGAGAACACCACCACAGGCGCGGCCGGGTAGGCCCCCGCCACGTCCGCGCCCGCCGCCGCCGCGGCCGCCGCGTCGCCTGCGGCGTGTATGCTGAGGCTGCTGATGCCGAGCGCGCGCAGCAGGTAGGGGGTGTTGTCGCGCAGCAGCTGCTGCTCGTCGAAGGGAAGCTTCACGTCCAGGACCTGGGGCAGCCGCGGGGTGGGAGCGTGACGGATTGAGTACAAATTCATCGCTGACAGCCCCCACGAGCGTGGGATATCACGAACAGCCTGCCGAAGGACGCCATGAGTGTGCTTGCGGCTGCCTCGTAGGGCAGCAGGGGGGAGGTCGCCAGGGCGGGGGGCGGCCCAAAGCTTGACGCAAGCCCGCAACCCTCGGCTCCTGCCGCATGCACACCCCACACAGCGTCCCAGCGCAGCGTGCGCCAAGCCGCGCGGCCGCCCTGCCACAAGAGGTCGCTTGTGGTTGGCAAGCAAAGACCTCCCTTGACCCCTGTTTTCCAGGACGCACACGAGCATGCGCGCGTGCACTCACACACACACACACACACACACACACACACACACACACACACGAACAAATACCTGCGGCCCGCCCTTGAGCGCCTCGTCGACCTTGAACTTGACAAAGGGCATTGTGAGGGCCTTGAGCTGCTTGTCGTTCAGGCCCTGGGGTCAAGGCGGGTATTGGGGTGAGCGGGAGGAAGTGTGAGAGATTGAGTGTGTGTGCGTGTGTGTATGTGTGTGGATATGCGGTGGGTGCTCGTGTGATTCAGGAAGGGGGCGCGATGGCGGAAGTGCGCATGTGTGAGGAGAGTGTGAATTTGTGTGTTTGTGTGAATGGGATTTGGACTTTGTGTGCATTGCAATGTTGTGTGCATTGCAATGTTGTGTGTGTGTGTGTGTGTGTGTGTGTGTGTCCTCAGCATAGTAGCAAGGGGCGGTGTCAAGGCCGCCCGCCCGCCGTGGATAGAGGCGCGCTCGCTCTGCGCAGCGGCAAGTCACGATCCCGGCCATGGGCAGGCTGGGGCGCCGGCTTAATGGCTGCGGGGGGCTGGCAAGGCTGCTGTCAGTGGCCCAGTTGGTGTGCCCGCCTCTCCTGAAAGCGCCACCTACCCAGCTGCATGCACAGCGCCCGCGCGCAGGACTCGGTACAAGGACCCACCCCACTGGCCCTCCCCCAACCGAATCACACGCACAAACCCATCCCCACAAACACGTTCACACACATCCACACACACACACACGCACGCACACGCCCAAAAACTTGCACCCAAGCCCACCTCCAGCGCCGCGTCCACCCCCGCGCCCGCGGCCCCCTTGATCGCCTCCTGCACCGCGTTGTACACGTCCGCGGAGAACTGCTTCGCGCCGCCGTCGAAGCCGCCGGCCAGCGCGCGCAGTGCAACCTCCTGCCAGCCGCCAAAGCGCTCCGCCACAAACACCTCCCCGTGGGTGACCTGCGGGGCGGCGGCGTCGAGCAAGAGGGCGTTGCGTGTGGGAAGGGGGCCCACCGTCAACACGTGGATGGGTGAGCAAAGGGGTGCTGGAGCGTCATTGTGGGATAAACAGATGCAAGGAATGCGAGCTGCAGTTGTTCACCTCAGTTTTGTGTTGCTTTTGCGCGGCGGCGAAGCGGCCGCGGGCGGGGGCTGAGGGGCCGCACCTTGGGTGGCGGCGGGTCGGCCGCCTTCTTCTTCTTGGGGGGCGCCTCCACCTTGGCGATGAGCTTGCGCCAGCTGGCAGGAGGGGGGGGTGCAAGAGGCGTGGGATGGAGCGGGAGAGCAAAACGTGAGTGTGGCGGGGAAGGCTGGCAGAGCTACCAAGGGGTGGGAGGGAGGGCGAGCGGCTTTTGCTCCAGGGAGGTGGTGGTGCAGTGGCCCCAGGGCCGCGGGCGTGGGCGCTCGCCCTGCCTGCCCCGGTAACTGTGCAGCTCTGCAGATGCATCTTCAACGAAATGACGAACATCCCGAGGCAATCTATGCTTCAACCCCTTCAAGCGCCCACCCGGCCCCCTCGACGCGCCCTCCACTGCCGACGGCCCCGAACGCTGGCCGCCTGCTCATGCTGACACACCCCTTAAACCATGCTCCAGAGCGCATACACCTGCCCCCCAAGACCGCACACCATTCTCCCCCAACAGATTGCTCCGTCAACCCCCCTGGACCTGCGCAACGTTGCCAAAGCCCCCTCCCCCAAATCACTGCAGGCACCCACCTGGCAATCGTGCTCTCTATGTAGGCGGCGGCGCGCTGCAGCACAAAGTCCGGCTCCTCGCACTGCGGCCAGCCTGGAAGGGCGAAGGGTGGGGGGGGGAGGGGGAGGGGATTCTGAGGCTGCCCAGCGCGACCGTCGCAGTGTGCACTGACGCCTGAAACACGTGTTCATGAATGCAATTCATACAAATCATGTATCTACACACACGAAAAGCATGTGAGCGCAAAGGCACATGTGCACGTTCACGTGCACCCATGTGCCCTCCAGACACCCATGCCCCCCACACACACACGCATGCACACATGCACACACACGGACAGGCACACATACATACACACACACATACACACACAAAAAGTATCCTGGTAACCCCCCCCCTCACCCGCAGTGAGCACTGAGCCCTCCTTCTTAAGCATCTTCCCCCAAACGTGCTCGCAGGTGTGCGGCGTGATGGGCACCAGCATGAGCGTCGACATCTCCACGTAGCGCTGCAGCAGGCCGCGGTGCATGCCCTCGGGGCCGCAGGAGAACCTGGCGGCGGGCGTGATTGCGGAGAGAATGTGAGTGATCGTGCGTCTGTGTCGAGGTCATGCATTTATGTGTGTGTATGTGTGAACGCAAACATGCATGTGTGCACACATGTGTGTGTTGTGTGTGTGTGTGTGTGTGTGTGTGTATGTGTTAGGAGGGAACACACAGGGGATGAGGAGGACTGTGGCGCTGCAAACCGTGGAGAAGAGCGACACGGGCCCCTGCTGCAGAGGGAGCTGCGGGAGCAATGCAAGCGCCCGGCGTGGGGCGAGCCGTATGAAGGTCGCGTGGGCCGTGCCAATGTGGGATCACCACACTGATGGCAAATGCATTCGGATGTGTGTATGTGTCACCTGTACACGTCACGTGCGTTCCCGAGGTCGTATGCTGCCGCCTTGAGCGCCTCTCTGAATAGCAGGCGGTCGTACGCCTCCTTGGCCCTGGGGGGTTAAGGGTGGGGGTCAGGTGTGAGAGTGCGGCTGTGTATGTGCAGGAATAAGTGTGTGCATACCACTGTGTGAGATTGTGTGCATCATCCATTGCGTGCGTGCAAGAGAGAGACATTGTCGTGTGTATGTGTGTGTGTGTGTGTGTGTGTGTGTCCTCAGCATAGTAGCAAGGGGCGGTGTGAAAGGCCGCCCGCCCGCCGTGGATAGAGGCGCGCTCGCTCTGCGCAGCGGCAAGTCACGCACCCGGCCATGGGCAGGCTGGGGCGCCGGCTTAATGGCTGCGGGGTCCGCTCACGGCCCCCTCCAACAGTTGACAGCGGCTGATGTCCCGGTGTAAGCCATGCAAGCCATGCGAAAGCCCCATGCACACCCAGACTTCACCTGTGCAACCCTTTGGGTTGCAACTGTGACACACGCACTCGTTTGAACAGCACAAACCTGTGCTCACGTGCACGCAAGTATTCTGGAATGGTGCACAAGCGCCTCCACACACACACACACACACACACACACACACACACACACACGTAAACACACACCTGCATAGTAAGCGCACGTACACACACAGACAGTGGGCACGCGTACACACGCCTACACACAGAATCACATCTTTTCCACCCACCTGTGGACGGCGATCGCGATCTCGTTGGCAAACACCCTGTCCTGCACCGTGTCCGCGGGGCCTTCCCGCAGCCCTGGTCAAGCAATTCCAGCAGATACAGCGTGGCCGGGCAACAGGCGGAGTGAGGGGAGGAAAGGGTTTACGAAGGGGGTTGCAAGCGCTGCGGGCCGCACCGGCTGCGGGCGTCTCAGGTGGGCGGGGAGGCAGCCGTCGCTCGCGGCGACCACCGGCTCTAACACCTGTGCGAGGGCGGCCCACACGCACGCACGCACGCGCGCCGGCCGTGCCCAGCAACAAGCATCGGCACCGCACGGCACACGCACAGAGCCGCCAGAGATGCCCAGGGGGTGTGGGACGCCCCGCCAGGCACACGGGAAATGGCCACCGGCCAAAACCCGACGAGACGCAAAAAACAACGCACCCGCGTCTGGCGCGAGCACCTCCTCTGTCCATGCGAGCTCCTTGGTGATCCTCAGGATGGCGGCGTTGGCTGTGCTGGTCTCAAAGTTGGCGTCGTCCAGGGCGTCGCCCGCGTCCGCCAGCGCCCAGCGCATCGCGTCGGCGCTGTACTCAGCAATTGCCTGGGCAGGTCCAGGTTTGCGGGTGTGATTAACACGTGTTATATGTTGATTGCGGGGGCGTGTGGGTTGAGGTTTGCCGTGATCAGCTGGGGCGCTTTGGTGACAACAAGGGGTGGGTTTTGCGTGCTCGGGGCAAGAGTGTTGTAGGAGCGCCGCATTTAATTTTGACTTCAAGGGACGGATTGGGCGGTGAGAGGATGAAGGTTCTCGCATGTGCCCGTGTATGTATGTGTGTGTTGTGTGTGTGTGTGTGTGTGTGTGTGTGTGTGTGTGTGTGTGCGCGCGCGCACGCGCGCATGCGTGTGCAACGGGATCAACGTGGTGGCGTTTTAGCCGAATCGGGCAGCTGGGATAGCACCAACAACACCGCAGCGGCGTGGTTGTGTAGCTGGCGTCGTATGAGGTGAAGATGGTTGTGCAAGGTGAGTTGATGATTATGTGTGGGGTGTGGGCGCGCAATCCAGGGCTGGAGGGGGCACTGGCGAGCCCCCATCGCCAGACAAGCGGCCCTGGGGCTCTGCTCTGCGCAGCGGCAAGTCACGCTCCCGGCCATGGGCAGGCTGGGGCGCCGGCTTAATAGGCTGCGGGGAATGCATCGCACTCGCACTCGCACGCCGTCCGGTGCACCCTAGTAGATTGTCCTGCCGAACCCTCGCCTCCGCACACTGTGAGCACCCCCCACCACCCCCGCCGCAGACGGGCAGCGCCGGCCGTAGACCCCTTTCGGGAAGCCGGGGGATGGCTTTCGAGCCTGTGAGCGGGAACCAGGCGGCGGCGCGTGGGGGAAAAAGCCCTGAACCCTGGCGGCCGCTCACGTCCGAGAGGGTCTTGAAGTTGCCCGTGCTCTTGCTCATCTTTTCGCTGTTGAGCAGCAGGTGGCCGTTGCACCTGGGGGGTGGGGGGGGGGGGAACGGGGGTGGATTCGGGCAGCAGGTTGATGCCGAGCTCAGCTTGTGACAACGGCGATGGTGATGGTAATGATGGGGGCGAGGAGAGAGGGCGACACCACCGTTTGCGTGGGAGCGTGCGCGCGCGGGACGTGGGGCTGGGCGTCGCGCCTGGGTGCGGGCAGGCAGTCCCTCGACTTGTCGGCTGGGGTCCACAGGTCCGAAAGTCACAGCAGCCGTCTCCCCCTTGCAAACCCCGCCCAGAGCATCAAGACCCCGTGCGCCCGCCCCTCCCCACGAGCCGTGGGCGCATGGCGTCAGCATCGCGTGTCCCTGGCGTGTGTGCGCGAATCGTCGTCTATCAATCGCCGCCCATCCCGCGATCGCACCTGAACGACCGCGGCAGCCTGTCCTTGTCCTCCCCCCAGACCGCCACGTGGTTGTAAAGGGAGAAGGTCAGGTGGTTCTGAATGAGGTCCTTGCCAGACACCTGGGGGTTGGTTTCATGGTTAGGGATGAGGGTTTCAGGGTTAGGGGTTGTGAAGGGAGAAGGTGAGGTGGGTCTGGATAAGGTCCTTGCCGGACGCCTCGGTGACAAACATGATTGTGGGCGCAGGAGAATTGGATTGGGTGTGGGTGTTGTGTTTTTGGGAGCCCACTCAAGAAAGCCCTTGAAAACCACCACACCCCCAACCCTTCAAAAACTCGAGATCAAGAATCTCTCATCAACGTCAAGCTGCACTGAAAAGCAACAAACCAAGGACCCCGCAATCTCAAGGCCCTGAAGCTGCTCGAAACCCCGGCCCCACCCCTTCCTGAGCCCTGAAACCTGCCAAATCCCCAAAAAATCCCGATATACCGGCCCACCCTGAGGTCGAAGGGGTACCAGAACTCAAACTCTGCCCGCATGGCCTCCAGGGTGGCCTGGGGGATGGCGCTGTCCTGGGGCAGGGGGCTGGGGGGCGGGGGCCATAGAGGGGTGCGATTAGGCGGTTGATGGGGTTGGAGGAGGGTGTGGGCCGCGCTTGTCAGGTCGGGTGGGGTGATATGCGGGCCGGGCCGCAGGGGAAGAGGCGAGGGCGAGGGTGCGATTACAATAGCAGGAGATCGCCTGGGCGCAGCCGACGAGTGTGCTGTGGCGGCAGGCGGACACAGGCTGCGGCTGCGGCTCGACGCCAGCTGGCGGGCGCGCGGCGCTCCGGGCCGGCAAGCAATCCCGTCATTTTCTCCTCAGCCCAGGGGCCCCTCATCTCCCACATCCCTCATATCAGGGGGTCCTGGATTGAAAATCTGGTTCAGGCAGCAACCGCGGCCAGCCAGCGGGATAGAAAAGCGAGGGGGCGAGGCTCGTTGTCCCCCCATTATATTCCGCCCACACCTCATCACCCTGCCCACCCCTTGAGGAAGATGTAGTCCCAGACCTCCTGGGTCATGTGCTCCGGCCGGATGGAGCCGGGGGTCTCCCCATACATGTCACCGTTCTGGAAAAAGTGGGCCACCTGAGGGGGTCCAGGGTTTGGGTTGGTGCGGGCACCGGTTCTTGACCGGGGGCCTGAGGGGGCTGAGGATCGCCCAGGCGGACGTATTTTTTTGGCGGGGGGGGCAGCGGGCCCACCTGGCGGGTCTGCCAGCAGGCGCGGGGCGGCCGATCGCATGCGCAGTGGTGACGCTCTCAACTTGATGCACCAACAGCATGGGCAGGGCGGATCTATGACTGCCCACCCCATCACCCAACCACACCCTCACTTGCCACCCCTCGCCCACACACCAGAGCCCCCCTTCCAGCCCCCCCGCCTGCCCCGTCGATTTGGCAGGGGCGGGTGGGCCAAGCCACCCTTGATGACGCCGCCCAAAAAGGGTCCCATGACAAAACCCCCACCGGCGAGGACACTCCCTTGAGCTCAACACCAACCCTTCCGCCCTGAAACCCAACCAACGCCTGGACGCTGGTTGCTTGGGCCATCAACCCCACAAACCCTGGGCCCCCCACCGTATAGTACGCCATGTAGACCGTGGAGTCTGACAGCAACTCCATGCTGCTGCAGGAAACGTCCTGAACCCTAAGCCTCAGCCCCAACCCCTGAGCTCTGGTATCTGGGCTCTAAACCCTGCACCCTAAACCCTGGGCGCGGTTGTTCCAACCCCGCCCCCCACCATGTAGTATGCCATGTAGACCGTGGAGTCTGGTCATCCTTGCCCTCCGCCGCAAAAAAATCGCCTTGAACCCTGGGCCCCGACCCCAATCCCTGAGCCCTGGGCCGTAAATCCGAAACCCGGGTCCCAGAGCCCTGAACGCTAAACCCTGGTGGCCCTAAACCCTAGAAACCCTGTAATCCTGAACCCTGAGCCCCCCACCGTGTAGTACGCCATGTAGACCATGGAGTCTGGTGCCCCCCCCCCCCCGCTGCCGCAAAAAAAACCCTGAATCCTTAGCCACAGCCCCAACCTCTACACCCTTGCCACAAACTCCTAAACCCTGGGCCCACAAACCTGAAACCTACACGATGGATCCAGGGGCCTAAACCCTAGAACCCCGTGAACGCTGAACCCTGGGCCCCCTCTCACCGTGTAGTATGCCATGTAGACCGTGGAGTCTGACAGGGACTCGATGAGGTACTGCTCGTCCCACGGCAGCCGCGTGCCCAGGCCAAAGGAGCGCGAGCACGCCCACTGGTTGAGCCAACCCAGGGTGTGGCTGTGGCGGGGGGATGGGTGGAGTTGGTCGTGGTGGGTGTGGGGTTGAGGGATCAGGGTTCCTGGTGGTGATGATGGGGCGTCGATAAGCGCGGATCGGAAGGGCTGGGAGTTGGGAAACAGAGTTTTTGAACGGAGGCTGCACACGCACGTGGGCAGACACATGCACACACGCATTCACGCACACACACAGAGTGTCACGCTCGCAAATCTCGACGCTCCGTGCGCTGCCCGTGCAAGCCTGCGCTGCCCACTCCCATTCCCCAGCACGCACCATCAGATGCACACACGCGCAGTCATGCAAGCCTCACGTGCGGTATCCCCACCTGAACGCTGTGGCCCACCTGGATGCCCCCTCCCCACACTTGGC
>NW_014013446.1:0-14178 GCF_000611645.1 Monoraphidium neglectum
CTGTATTAGATGCACATAGGCTGCCTGTAGCCATGGGCAAGGTTCTGGTGGGCTGGGAACACTCTTGGCACATCATACCTTTGATGATGTGCCAAGCACAAGTTGGGTGGTGTTGGTGCAGCCCTCCACCATGCTCCCCCCACCTTGGCAGCCATGTGGCACGTCCCATGCACCCACCAGACACTGCTGCAGGCGTGGCAGGACGAGGGGGAACGTCTGTAACCGCCATAAACCGCTGGGCAGTCATGCAAGGGTTCATATCCTAAACCCTAAACCCTAAACCCTAACCCTAAAACCCTAAACCCTAAACCCTAGATGACGTCATCAGGGTGACTGCAGTGAAGAAGGGAGCAGTGGAATGTGGCTGGACGCGACAGCTCAGTGCTGCAGCCGCCACTGAGCAGGTTGCTGCCACAGGCCCCTGACTCTTTCTCCAGATGAAGCCATGGTGAATGATGGGTAACTGTCAGGGTTTAGGGTTTAGGGTAATCGGTTAGGTTCTAGGGTTTACCCAAGGGGTGGGTGCCTAGCTCGCGACATCAAGTTGTGCATCACCGGGGTGTGTTCACAGTCACCAGGCGCCATGATGACGTCATCAGGGTGACTGCAGTGAACAAGGGAGCAGTGGAATGTGGCCGGACGCGACAGCCCAGTGCTGCAGCCGCCACTGAGCATGTTGCTGACAGAGGCCCCTGACTCTTTCTCGAGATGAAGCCATGGTGAATGATGGGTCACTTTCAGGTGACGTCACAAACAACCACTCCTGATTCATGATTCACTACAGTTTGCGCGAGTTTTAGGGCGCTCCCTTTCTTCGATGAAAAGGATGCTTGGCACGAGCAGCTCATGAGCTGCACCATCAACCGCCCAAAACTCGAGACATTTCTTGTAGAGTATCTGGTATTGCTGCACCAGCACGTGTCCATCAAAGTTGTTAATCGATGAGTCAAGCGTTGACTTCTGGTTCAAGTGGCGAGGCACTTGCGCTATTTATTACTCCTCACTATTCTTGTGACAGCACACTTGCAATATTGATGCAGTCTATTGAAAGATCAGCATGCTTGCGTGCCTGTTTATGGCCAGAGACAATGACAAACCTGTGGCCAGGTGGCGGATGGCAGACCTCATGTCTTGCAGCAAATGCGCACACCGCTTGCCTCTAGAAAGAAATTGGTTGAGATGTTTGTGAGGGCGACGCAAAGGCGCGTTGGTAAAATGAGACAACCTAAAAGTAGTCTATAATGTGCATTTTATCAGATAAAAAGGAAGCATGCCGACATCGATGGACCTTCCATGTGCAATGCTAAGATTTGCTCATGACAAGTCTACATGTATGATAGCATGAGTGCCCGTGCACTTGACAAGCGCCAGCTCAAGAACACTGTTGCAGTGTGGATGTGCAAACAACGGGCCCATTCTATCTGCGGGGTTCTTATAGGGCAGTAAGGGCGCTGGTACGGCGCACTGCAGTGGTTCATGCTCAAAGTGCAGTGGGGCACTGTGGTGTCGCACGAGAGTAGACCAGGGCCATTACAAACCCGTGAAGGAGTAGCACGTAGGCAAAAAGCGCTGCACGAGCCCCGGCACTGCCTGCGATGAGGCTGCCTGTCGCAAACATGACGCGATCATGCAGCTTCAGTGCCCGCACGCGGCCCTCCACCTCGGCTTTCTGATGGCATTGGCAAGGCGAGGGTGAAGGGAAGGAGGGGACCCGGATGGAGGGATGTTGGTGCAAGCTGTGGAGCAAAGCGTGTCAAGTCAGCCATGAGATAGGTCGCTGCTGCGACACGCACGTGGACGCCAAGCATCACCAGGTGGTGTGAAAAGTGGCAAGCAATGAGGGCAATGACTGCTGACAAATGCATGGTGATCAAGGTACGCAGGAGACTACCGCACCTGGAAATCGGCAAAGGGGTTGACCGCCCGCTCGTAATGGGGAGCGTAGCGGGCCTCAGCACCCCCCACGGCAGCACTTGCAAGGTTAGCAACCTGCCCAGCTTGCTGTCGCTTCCGCCGTCCAGCCAGTTCAAACGCCACCGGTCCACACGAATACCGCGCAGCTTTTGACTCCACATGCTGCACCCCCAGGCTGTCCACACGAATGATGGTGGCGCCGGCACCGCTGCTGCCGCCGCCACCTCCCCCAGCCCCGCCGCCTGCCCCTGCTGAGGCGGCCAGCTGCCTGGTCTTGAGGAACCTGATCTGCTTGACAAGCTCCACATTGTCAGCAGCCAGCCGCTCGCTGCCGCTATTGAGCTCGGCGGCATGCTGCTGCAAACGGCCGCACTCCTCCTCCAGATCCAGCATACGGCGCTGAAAACGGTCCCGCTGCCGCACCACCACGCTCAACAGCTGGCTGCTGCTGGTTCCATCACCGCCAGCAGCACCTCCCCTGTCGCCGTCGTCATTGCTGTCAGCCGACGCTGCTGCGCGTCCCATCAGCCTTTGCGAGTTGCACTCAAGGATGGCAGCAGAAAGGTCTCCCCCAGAGTCGGCAGCGCTACCGGCTCGCGCGACGGCGGCTTCATCGCGGCTGATTCCGCCACAGGCTGACGCCACCACCAGGTCCTGCTCAAGCTGCCTCACAGCATCCTGCGCCTCTTTTAGAGTAGACTGCACCTGTTGCAGTTCCTGCAGCGCCGCGTCCCTCTCACCTCGAAGCGCGTCCGTGGTGCGCCCAGCTGTGGCCAGCGCGTCCGAGAGCTTACTGACCCGCTCTTGCAGCTGGGCCGGCAGGTGCCCAGGGTCAACAGCCAAAGCCGTGACAGCGGCTTGCGCCGCACCGGCCTCCCAGCCCTCCTGTTCCAGCTGCCGGCCCACGAGCGCAGATAGCGCAGCCACCGCCGCCGTCGCCTCGGCGTACTGCTCCGGCGCTGGCCGCCGCTGAACCTCACTCTGCAAGCGCGAGGCCTGGGACTCCGCTAAGTTGGCGCGGCTCTCCAGCAGGCGCATCTGGTGCTCGGCCTGCCGCAGCCGCGCAAGGGCCGAGTCGAGCTCAGTGCGTGCCTGCAGCCGCTCAGCATCACGCGCCGCACCCAGCACGGAGCTGCGAGGCGACAGAAGGCCATGCTGCCGCTGTGGAGACTGGGCCTCGACGCCGCTGCCCTCACCAGCTTCATCATCATCCTGCTGTGCGGGGCCCTCTGCGTATTGCTGCAACTGGTCCGACAGCTGCTGCACCTGTTGCTGCAACCGCACTCGCTGGGCACTTAAGCCGGCCACCTGGCGCCGCAGCTGATCAATCTCATCCAACGCCGCGGCATGATCGTCAGTGCGCGCAACGCCGTTGGCCTCCTCCTGCTTTGCCAGAGCGTCAAACAGCTGCGTCTGTGAGGCGTCGTAGTCCTCCCGCAGCTTGGCCAAGGCAACCTGCGATCAGCGGCGGATCAGGGCCAGTAAAACCTCATGACAGGGAACAATGCACCAGTGCGCTCAAAACAACCGTGGGGGGGGAAAGCACAACCTTTAGCTCAGCACCCGCAATGCAGCTCGTTCTCTCCTCGTATCACCCCCTCCTCACACTCGCCTACCTGCAGCTTATCAGCCTCCTGTGCCTTGGCCCTCAGCTGAATCTCGCTCTCAAACTTGGAGCCCGCCGCTGCCTCCAAAGATGCCAGCTGAGCCTGAGGATGATGGGGATAGGGGTGGTCAAGTGCGGACGAAGGAAGGCAGTCGACACGCGCCCAGAGCACCCAACACCAGGATGGAACCGCTCTGCAGCACGCCCCCTCCAAAGTAAGCGCTAATGCCTTGTCGTCCTGCTGACAAGCAGCCCCTTGCCATACATCTGCCCCACACCTGCGCCGCCTCCAGGTCCGCGCGTGCGCGCGCCCCTGCCGCCTTCTCCTTTTCGTGCGCATCCACCAGCTGCTGCACTTCTGCGTCATCGGCGCGGGCGGCCTTCAGGTCGCGCTGCAGCTGGCGCAGCTCCGTCTCCAGGTCTGCATGGCGCGCACCAAAAAAGGCCGTGACTTGGGCGGCGTGTCCAGGCGCCCAGGCTGGGTTGAAAGGGCGGGCTGAGAAGGCCCAACCTCTGGGCGGTGCCGCAGCCGACTGCGGAGCAACGCAGGTGAGCACCCCACACAACGCGCAGCAGCGCCGCCCATGCCGATGTGTTGGCTGCAGCACTGTATACGGTATAATGATAGGCAGGTAAACACTGTCACACCATTCGCCTGCACACCCACCCACCTGCTGCGCGCTTGGTCGCCGCTGCTGCCCCTTCCAGTGCTTGCAAGGGATCAGGCAGCTCGAGCAGCGCCGCTACGTGCTCACGCAGCTCATCAAGCATGCCCTGGCCCCTGCCTGAAGCAACGCCCTCCTCCAGCTGCTCCAAAGCGCGGCGCAGCGGCGCCTTACGACCCTCAAGGCCAAAGGCGGCCCAAGCAGCCCCCGCGCTGGTGGCCACTGCCGCGGTGGCTGCGGGAGGGGCGAGCGGTGGCAGCAGAGAGACACTCGTGCCACCGTCTACTTTCTAGCAGGTGACGGTTGGCTGCACGCCATACGCCCTACGCTCGTACATGGCTTCTCAACCCGAAGTTGCCCAGGGCTTGGATGCCCACCAGGCCCCACCTGCAGCGCTCAGTGGCGGGCGCTGCGGGCCCGTGGCTGCGCGGCTTGTGGGAAACTCTGGCGCCAGGAGGTTGCCATCGACCACCTGCACGCAACATGTGCCAATTGTTGAAAGCCCAGCTGTGTTTTGTAAAGTGGGTACTGCAGGTCGGATGCACTCATGAAGCAATTGCAGGTGCCCCTAGACATCAAGACAGTGCCACTGCGCTCCCGGACCTGGGCTGCGGTGGTCTGCAGAGCAGTCTCCAGATGCTTGAACAGGTCCATCAAGCTATCCTCTTTACTGTGTGAATGCTTAGAGCACCTACAGCGGTTGTTGTGCA
Source organism: Monoraphidium neglectum (assembly GCF_000611645.1). Taxonomy (NCBI): domain Eukaryota; kingdom Viridiplantae; phylum Chlorophyta; class Chlorophyceae; order Sphaeropleales; family Selenastraceae; genus Monoraphidium; species Monoraphidium neglectum. The sequence goes on from NW_014013446.1 coordinate 4,896, forward strand.
GCTGCAGGGTACCTCACTGTCGTACACGCCATAGTGCTGGCTGGACGAGTGCCTGCGGTATGGTGAGGGAATGATAATCAATTGCGCGGCACCTCCAAACTCCCGCTTTCATGTGTACCGATACCGCTGTCTTTTCAGCGAGATCACCGCTGTACAGTCATCGCAGCAGCACCAGTATCCTCCCCCTTCGTAGGATACAGTAGCAGCGTCGCCATCGCTATCTGTTCTTCCACACGTCCGCGTGGTACTGCTAGCTCTTCGACCACTGGCCGCCTCACGGCACCCAAGCGCAGCGAAGCGTGGGGCGCACCAGGCAAATGGTGCAGGCGGCCCCGTACCAGGTGTCCCTGGACGCGGATCACGCGCGGCAGCTGGCCGTCACCGGGGCGGCGCTGTTGCTGCTCGATGTTCCCCAGGGCACGCTGCTGGGTGTCGACCAGCAGGTGGGTGCAAGGGCCTCACGAAGCTTGAGCTGACGGCGCTTGTGCCTGTGTACGGCCAGCAGCAGGGGGTGCTCGTCTGGGGCCCCATCTCAGAGCTATGATCCAGGGAGCTGGTGCCCCAAGCCATTCCTGCTGCACTTTCCTGCCAAACAATGCCATGTGCATGGACACCTCCGACTCCCTCTGCGCCCAGGTGTTTGTGGTGGGCCCACGCTTCAAGGGCCTCAAGATGCTGCCCCCAGGGGTGCACTTCCTGTCCTACCAGGCAGCGGGGCGCGACGGCCGTGTCTCCCCTGCCGTCAGCACATTTCTGGCACTGAAGCCGCGTGACGTGGTCGTGCGGCGCTGGGATGCAGCTCAGGAGGGTCTGGTGGCCCTCGCTGACGAGGATGAGGTGTGCAGGGGGAAGGGGGGGGACAGATGTCAAGGGCTGGCTGTTTTGATGTGGTCCAATGGCCAGGGAGCGAGCAAGGATCGTGGCGTCCGTAACGCTGGGTGTGAGGCTCTTATGCTGACAGGACGGATTCTCACCTTGCCGGGCTACTGCAGCACACAACACTGGCGCCTCCTCTGCACCCCGGCAGGTTTCAAGATTTGCTGAGGGCGTGCGGCGTTTCGATTTTGACAGCAGTTTGGCTCCCTACGACTTGGCAGGCTGCTCTCAATGGCATGGCCTGGCATGCTTCATTGACGAGCCGCTGCTGCACAGGCTCACGCCGGTGCGTGCCTGCGGGGGCGGGCAGACGCGCCGGCAAGGTACTCACCTGTTCAGCCATGCTTTCAAGTCGCTGCAAGTGCAGTCCGCCAACATAACCAGGCGTTTCCCCTCAACCATATCCACACTCGAGTCACCCCCTGCCATCCACTTGTTCTCCTGCCGCCAGGTGGGTGGTGAGATCAGCGTGATGGCCGAGGCGCTGGACCCGGACCTCATGCAGCCACGCACCGAGGCGGAACGGCGGCTGGTGGCGCAGCTGCAGGTGGGTCGTGCGCAGCTTGCGCCAGGCTGCGACAAGCTGCACCGGTGGTGCATGGCCGTGCAGTCGTGACAGGCTCCTGTGCCCACAAAATGGCAATCAACTCCGCCTCGAAATGTGTCGAACGCCATCTGCAGGAAGGCGAATCCCGCAGGCAGCAGCATGAGGGGCGGGGGGCAGCGGAGATGGACACTGATCAGCCCCCGGGACGACCCGCCAACACTCACACTGGCTGTGACGGCGCGGCGTCCACATCGGGCGCCGCCAGCTCAGCGGGCAATGAAGCCACAGCACACCGCACGCAGCAGCGGTGGGGCCGCTGCTTCTACACGCGATTGCCGCGCCTCGTCAAGACCCCGGGAGCCAGTGGGGCTGAGCTGACAGCGCTCAACCTGGACAAGACTGCGGCGCTCGAGGAGGCGGCTTCTCAGACGGGAGATCCGAGCGGCAAGGCGCTGCTGGGGGAGCTGCAGTTTGCCTACATCACTTTCCTATTTGGCCGGTCCCTGGAGGGTGCGCGGAGTATTGGGGCTGTGGCCCAGGGACTTTGCGTCAGGGCAGCTGCGCTGTTGTGAGACGATGTTGCATGGCTGTGCATATGCACAACCTCCACAACAGCAGGGAATTGATTCCCTTTCAGTAGCTAGTGCCCAACACGCTGCCCCGTCGCGTGCCTGCAGGCTTCCTGCAATGGAAGGCGCTTGTGGGGCTGTTTTTGGATTGCCAACGTGGTCCCCTGCTCAGCCACACGGGCCTGTTTGTGGCCTTCTTGGCCACAGTGCAGCAGCAGCTGTCGGCTGGCCTTGGATTGCAGCAGAAGCCGCAGCGGCGGCAGCAGCGGCGGCGAGGTGGTATTGGGGAGGGCGAGGGTAGTAGCAGCGACGACACCGAGGACGAGGGCGACAGAGGTGCTAGCAGCGAGGGTGGCGGAGCGCTAGGGCTGCCGCTGGTGGAGGAGCTGCTGCCTGACAGCTTCCTGCGGCGCCGGTTTGGAGCCTTTCTTGAGGCTCTGCATGAGGAGGGGACAGGGTCGCCGCCCGCACTGACGCAGCAGGTGCGGGTCAGAAGCAGGGGTGGGGAGGTGTCTTTACAGTCAAGCTTGGGGTGCTCGCGCCAGCACGCCTGCTGCAGTTTGGATGTAATGGCTCAGGGGTGCTGGATGCCCTGCGGCGCCGGCGGGTTTGTATCGGCCCCGTCTTGTTGAGATGTGCGCATGCTGGGGTATCTACAACGAGTCCTAACCACCCAACGCATGCAGGCTGCGCAGCTGGAGACGCTGCTGCGTGAGCGGCTGGGCTGGGACTTCCGTGTGCGACAGCTGCCGAGCGGTGGCTGCGGCTGCTGTGGCGATGAGGAGGGTGATGACGAGGACCGGCCGGTGGTGGTGGAGCTGTCGCAGGAGGAGAGGCGGCTAGCAGGGCTGGAGATGTAACACGCCCTCAGAACCCACGCCCCCTCCCATACACACGCCTCGACGGCCTGCACGTGTGAATTAGACAGTGCGTGTCAGGGGCACATGCCATTCATTGAGGGAAGGAGGGCAGTTACAGGGGGCGCTGCGGGCGCTTCTCAGCGCTACGTGCAGGGTACAAGATACACTAGAAAGCCCTGGGGTCTAGCGCTGCAGGGGAAAACAGGTGTCGACCTTCACACAACTCGATAACACTATACACACAACAGCCACTGATTTGGCATGGTGGAGTCGCAGCATGCAATCAAAAGGGAGCCCCATCAACAAAAATGACTGCCGTTGGCAGCACGGTGCATCATGACACTGCAGGCGCGCTGGACGACACGGGCAGGCTGGCACCCGTGAGCCGCATAGCCAGTGCGTCAAACACGTCAGCCACATTGGCAGCTGTCTTGGCGGATGACTCAAAGAACAGCATGCGGTGCGCCTCGGCAAAGGCGCGGCCGTCCTCCTCGCTGACCTCGCGCTGCTCCGCCAGATCAGACTTGTTGCCCACCAGCACCATCACTAAGGGCCAGAAGAAGGGGGCGAACAGAGGGGGTGAAGGCGGGAATATTGGAGGTGTGGAAGCGTCCATCATGCATTCATGATTCACCCAGCGGCATGCGCCCGTCTATAACTCGCCCAGCTATCTGCTTCCCTTGTTGCGCACCTATAGACCCGCTGGCGTTGCGCTGCAGCTGGTCAACCCAGTATCGTGCCTTTTCAAAGGACTCGCGGCTGTTGACCGCGTACACAATCGCAGCTGAGCGGCGGGTGACAGGTACAGCACAAGGGGGCAAGACGCGAGGGTGTTAGATGTCAAGGCACTGGGTGTTGCAGGTGGTTGAGCGATCGGGGCACTCGCGTAGTGCGGCGGGACGGGGCAACTACACAGGCGCAGGTCCCTAGGGTGAGCAGCTGCTGGCATGTGCGGGCAGCTTCACGATGCAGGGGGTGCGGTCAAAGCAGCGTCATTGCACCTGCGTGGGCGCCCCGGTAGTACAATGGGGCCAGCGAGAGGTAGCGCTCCTGACCAGCGGTGTCCCTGCGTTATGAACGCCACCAGGCGACGAGGTCACAAAGCAGCCTTGAGGAAGAATGCGGTACTTGGAAGGCAATGTGAGCTACCATGCATGACATCACCAGTGAGTGCCCCCTCCTCAACCCAACTAAGGTTGGTTGTTTGAGGACCACCCCTTGTTGGCATCACCCCTTGCCACCCACCATATCTCAAACTTGAGGCTCTTGCCCTCTGGGGTCATGATTTGGTGCGACATGAAGGCGGCGCCCACTGTGATCTTGCTGCTCTCATCGAATTGCCCTCTGACGTACCGCAGAACGAGACATGACTTGCCCACGCCGCTGTCGCCCAACAACACCAGCTTAACGCGGGGGGGCGGGCCGCCTATGCCAGGGCCATCGCCGTGCTGGTGCTGCAAGCCAGGCGCACCAGGCCCCCCGCCATTCGCAGCGCCTCCTCGCCGCCCTGGCAGTGGCGCTGCGTTGGTGCAAGCAAAGCAGCAACTGTGATGCCCGCGCCCATGCGCATTGTGCAGGATGGAGCAGGCCTGGCCTCTCCTTGCACAGCCTTTGCCAAGCAGTCGTCGTTTTATAGAGAGCTGGACTTACAGCACAAGCCAAGGAGCTTGTTACACGCGGATGAAATTGGGAACACGCACCTGCTGCTTTGCTGGTAGAGCATCCCATCCCGCACCTCCCACAAAGCTTTAGACCAGGCTTGAGCTCTCTTCCTCTGCAACGTGAGCCCGTGACGTTCGTTCCTGCCTGATCTGCAGGTGACACAACGCGTCTAACAAAATTATGCGGGAATAGTAGAGCTATGTTGGTGGATTTCTGGACATTGAATTCAAACCGTCTGGCGTATCATGTCATCAAGCCAAAAATCGCAAAGGGGTCAAGCAGGTCAATCGCAAGCCAACTGCGGCTGAAAACCAGGGAACAGGCGATGAGTTAGTTTGATGCACAGTTCTATCCTCCTGCAAGGACCGCATCAGCAGCGGCGCCTGTGCGCCACACTCTGGGCGGCAGCTTTTGGCGCAGCAGCTGCAAATTAGTGCTGCGTCGCGCCGGCGCTGATGCAGCTCGGCACGGTCCGGCCATGTCGACAATCCTGTCAACCAAGGAGCGTGAGGTGCAGGTGAGCGAGCGCTGCGGCCGGAACGTACATGCACTTGTGAGTCGAAACAGCAGCCAACGTCGGCTGTGCCGCCGCAGACCCTGCTGCGCCAGAAGGATGCCGAGCTAAAGCAGGCCAACGCTGAGCTGGAGGAGCGCGGCAAGCTGCTCTACAAAACCAAGGTGAGGGCTGCATTCCGGCCGCATGAAGGGGGCAGTCCTGGTTGTCACGTCAACACTCTGCCCCTGCACCAGCTAGCACCATCACGCACGCTGGCGCTCAATGCACACACCGGCCCCACCAGGTGGCCATCGAGCAGCTCCAGGCGGAGCTCACCGCCAGCCGCAAAGAAGAGCAGGCAATCCGGGACGAGGCGCAGAGGGTGCGTGGGTTTGCAGGGCGGTGACTCAGCCGTCCTCTGGGCCGGGTGGTGGGTTCACGCACCTTCTACCGTCACGGTGGGCGAGGTGTTTGACGGGCGGCTACCCCTAACTTCTCATGCCTGCAGATATGCGATGACCAAGCCGCCGAGCTGCGGCGTGCTGAAGAGCAGCTGCAGCAGATGGAGGCGGCCGTGATGTCGCGCAACCAGACGGTGGCGTCAGTGCAGGCACGCGTGTCCGAGCTGGAAGCAGAACTGGAGAGCACACGCCACGAGCAGCGCACGTTTGGCAGTGTGTTTGCGGCAAAGGAGCGTGACCAGGCTCGCAGGATGGAGTCAATGTCTGACGAGGTATAATGGAGAGTGGCCCTGAGTTTGTTTTGGCGCCTGGCATGGGGGTGGCGGTGGAGTTATATCAGTGAGGGCGAATAGCCTTGGTGGGCGCTTCTGTGCTTCACCAGGGCACAAGCAGCCGAGCCCAACCGCTGAGGTGCTGCAGTCAGTCCCAGGCTTTCTGCTGCTGCTGCGGTTGGCCCCTTGGCTTCAGGTGGAGCACCAGAAGGAGAAGGTGGCTGAGCTGGAGCGGCTGCTAAAGGAGCGCAGCACTGCGCTGAGCGAGCAGAAGGAGCGGGTGGGTGGCTGGTGATATGGCACTGGAGGCTGGACGCCTGTTTTCTGGCAGCGGTGACAGATGCTGCACTTGGGCAAGGATTTCTAACAAGGTACCATGCCAAGATGAAGATCCTGCAAGCGCACGTGATGTGTTGAACCCTGCATGACGTGTTACACCATCTGCAGGTGTCTACCCTGCAGCAGGAGCGTGAGGAGGCGGAGCGGTTGGGGCGTGACCTGGAGGCGCGCAGCAGGAAGCTGCTGGAAGACAAGGCGGTACGCCTGGAGCGGGAGGGCGCCTCGTGGGACGTTCGTGCAGCACTCTATCACCTGCATGCCCATGCCGTCATGGACCCAGGTGTCGAATGACTCCACCCTGCCCCGCTGTAACGTTGTGGCTCTGCCCACGTCTGCTCCCCCACCCATCCACCTACCCGCCTATCACCGTAGCGCCTGGAGCAGCAGCTTGTGGGGGCGGGGGAGGAGGCGGCCACACTGCGCAGGCAGGTAGCCGAGATGGCGGCCCTTGCGGAACAGCGGGGGCGCGAGAAGGCGGCTGCTGACAAGGACTGGGGCCGCAAGTTGGGTGGCCGTGACAAGGAGCTGGTGGGGCGCACCAAGGAGCTGGACAAGCAGCTGCAGGGCGCTGATGAGCGCAGTGAGTGGCCTGGCTGCTGACAGTGTGATCTAAGAAGCGCTGCTGCTTTGTTGCCATTTGTGTTTGCTGCAACTTGCATGGTCAGCCATTTTTCACTTGGTGCTCACGTCCATCCGTGTGCAGACAAGGCTCTGTCCAAGCTGCTTGCTGAAACGGAGGCCGAGCTGTCTCAGGCCAACGCGCTGTGGCAGCGCCGGCTTGATGATGCGCAGTCAGAGTGGGGCCGCCAGGTGGCTGAGGTCGAAGCGTCCTGGGAGAAGCGCGTTGGCGGGGCGCTGAGGGACGCCGAGGGCAGGCTGGTAGACGAGGCGCGTGAGTGGGAGCGGCGGCTGCGGGACTGCGAGGCAGGATGGCGAGCAAAGCTGGCGGACAGTGAGGCTGCCTGGGGTGAGTGGCTGGGAGCATGCGGGAAGGCATAGTGTTGGTTGGAGAGACATCAGGTTGAGCTGGGTTGAGGGGTTGGTGCCAATCAATGCCCAGGGCTGACAGTGGGCGTGGAGTGCGAGCAGCAGAATTATGTGCAATTGATGAAAGGAAAGCTGATGACACAGTTCCACACCAAATTGTGCCAATCACAGGGCAGCGGTACGCCCAGGAGCGCCAGCAGTGGGAGCACGACCGCTCCGACTGGGAGCACTGGCGGGTGCGGCTGCAGGAGGACCTTGACGCCGCCAGGGCGGGGGCAGGCCTAGACGCGCGCAAGGGTCTGGCCGCACAGCTGGCGCAGGCAGATGAACGTACAGCAGCAGAGCGCGCGAGCCTGGAAAGGTGGGGCTACATCTTCAGGGGGTGGGGCACAGGGACCAATGGGCGATTGCCTCTCCTCAGCAACCCATACGCACACGTGCGCGCAAGATTCAATAACAGCCTTGTGCCGGTCAGGGATGCAGGTTGTCGCGTTCGATGGTTATTGTCGTGACTACTATTGCCATGCGCAGGGCCTGGACGGCACGCCTGGAGAGCAGTGAGGCGGCATGGGTACAGCGGCTCGAGACGGAGCAGCGGACAGCGATGACACGGCTGGAGGAGTGCCGGCAGCGTTGGGCAGCAGAGAAGGCTGCCTTGGAGGAAAAGTGGGCCCAGGCAGCTGGAGAGGCTGAGGGCAAGTGGCGGCGCAAGCTGGACGAGCTGCGCAGCAAGTGAGAGGTTGGGTGATCCCCGTCCTTCGGCTTGCAGGGTGCTGGCCTGGCACGGTATGTGCTGCTTATCATTCCAGCAAAACAGGCTCGCACTGGACCTTGCAAGGCGAGACGACTGCAGCCTTGCCCCTGGGGGGTTGCACCCCAAAGCGTTCACGGGTCTCGTGTCCGCCAACCGCAGGTGGTCTCAGGAGCAGGCAGCTGCGGACAGCGCCTGGGCCGCACGTCTGGAGGAGGCGCACAGCCGTTGGCTGCGTGAGCGCGGCGAGCTGGAGCACGGGGCTGCCGAGAAGCTGGCCTGTGCCCAGGAGCTGGCCGTGGCGCGGTATGACGCACTGCGCGGCCAGCTTGAGGGGCGGGTGGCGGCCATCAGCGAGCAGCTGGCTGGGCTGACGGCCAAGGAGGGCAAGAAGGAGGCGGCCCGCAAGGAGCTCAAGCAGGAGGTGGGCAAAGTGGCGGCTGAGTTAACAGGTTAATGGCTAGGGAGGTAGTGTGGCTGTTGGCGGCCTTTGAGGTCAGGACCAGGCAGGATGTGCAGCGACATCGAGGCTGTGCAGAGGCGGCTCGCGGCGCATTGACGTGCCCTGCGGCCCTCCTGTGTGCTGCAGGTTGAGGCTCTGCGTGCCTCTGCAGAGGAGGAGTTCCGCCGTCGCCTGGGCCTCGAGCGCACTCTGCACGAGGCTGCATCCCTCTTTCGGCGCGAGCTCTCCGGCAAGAGTGCTGAAATGCGACGACTGCAGGGCCAGGTGCACCGTATGCGGCGGCTCAGCGGCGTGGCCGCGGGTGCAGCGGGCTTGGCAGCCGGTGTGACCCTACAATCTGTACAGCAGCCGCTGTCAGCAGCAGCAAGCCCTTGTACCCATGCCGGAAGCCAAGGACGAGAGGATGGCTGCTGCGTTGCCGCGCACGGCGTCTGCTGCAGCAGCCCTCACAGGGGTGAAGAGGGCCCATCGGCGTCCCCACTGGCAACAGCGGTGATGTCTGCGCCGTGCCTGGGATCGCCCTCCACTTGTGGCGGATGCAGCAGCTGCTCACCGACCCGAAGAGGTGTGGGCGGCGGTGGCGGTGACCTGCTTAGTGGTGAATTGGCAGCGCTGCGAGCAGCGCGGGGGGAGTATGCCAGCGCGGTGCTGGAGCAGGACCGGCTGCGCAACTCGTTACTGTCATCGCTGGGCGAGACGCTGCGCGCGGTGAGGGAGGCCACTAGCAGTGCAGGGTCAATGCTGGGAAATGACACGTGTCTCCGGGGGAGGGGGGGGATGGACGCGCGCTCAAGTTGGATTCCTCATTTTCCAACTGGGAAAACACTATTATAACATTGTTTACACGAGCGCGCGTACACAAAGACAAACACTGCAATCACGGGCTCAACGACCCGCCCGTGGGGGATCCCCGCGATCATCAGATCCTGCGCCCCCTCAGACTTCCCGTCCACCAAGGCGTCCCTGCACACACAACCCCCCCCCCCCCCCCCCCCCCCCC
>NW_014013446.1:14980-27601 GCF_000611645.1 Monoraphidium neglectum
TGCCCCCGCGTCCTGTCCTCCGCAGGCCCCCTCAGCCTACCGCTCCCCTGGAGGACCCGCGCGCGCCCTGCTGGACGACCGCAGCCCGGGCCCCCGTGATCACGGCTGGGCAGGCGGGGCCAGCCGCCGCCTTGGCGGGGGTCCGTACACGGAGGACCGGCAGCACCGCTGGCCCCACAGGGACGGTCTTGACTGGGGCCAGAGTGGTGACGGGGGCCGGCGCTGCAGCAGCACAGGGCGCAGAAAGCAGTACAGCAGTGGGGGCATGCGTGCGCTATCTGCACTGCGCGGCGGCTGCGACAGTGATGAGGAGAGCCACGCACAAGAGGATGCGGTCAGCTGCCACTCGGCGCCGTTCCTGTCATGGCAGGAGGATTTGTCCCGGAAGCTGGGCGGCGTGATGCGCAAATTGCACATGTGAGCAGGTGGTCATGCGTCTGCAAAGTTACATGGGTTTGCATGCTTATCCGCGCAACAATTGTTTGTTTTCAAAACCAATGAGAAACAGAGAGGCTGAAGCAGTCAACATATTACTGCCAGGGTGAGAAGGGGCAGGGCACCATGAACGAGGTGGTGAATGTCTGCACCCCCGGGGTCACGGCCGCAATGGTCTCCCGCCACTTGGGCACCTGGCGTGCCGCCTGCCGCGCCCTGCAAATGAGGCATGCAATGGGAGGTCCACCAAAGCGGTTTGAACCATCGGCGTCGTCACGACTTAAAGACCTATAGGCTTGCCCCGAAGGCCTTGCCCCGCATGCCAGCCCGTCAATAGCTGTAGCGGAAGTGCGAAGCACGCGTCTGTGCGCAGCCCGCCCACACACCTGATGCATGCTGCCGCGCTGGGGTAGCGCCATAGCTCCATGACGTTGTTGAGGATGCCCACGTCGCTGTGCGCCAGGGCCACCAGGCGGCCCTCAGGGTCGGCGGCAATCTTGTCCGGCAGACTGAGTGGGGTCCAGGGTGGGAGACGGGGTGGGGGCTGGCAGGCGGAGGAGGGGAAAGCAGCTACTCTCGCGGTGGCCGGGACAGCCCACGACATCTCGCAGTCTCACGTTTGGCCATGCGATGCTAATCTCATTGCTACAGCAAGAAGCAAGCCGGCCGCAGGCAGGCTTCTATGCGCAGCCAGCAGGAGGTGCCCCTGGGGCGTAGAGACCATTCATGCTGCAAAATGCGGCGGTTGCGCCCACCCGCAAGCGTGTCACTTGCGGCAACCAACCCCATACGTGCTCTTGCCTTCCAGCGCGAGGCCTCGTCCTCTCACCCCTCTTCAAAGGCCTTCAGCAGCTTTGGGACGGAGCCATACCCTGGTGACAGCTGGTACTGCCGCCACTCGTACAGCCCGGGACCATCCCCGCCGGAGGGCGGCGCAAAGCTTGCTGCACCAGGCGCACCGGTCGCGCTGTAGATGACCTGATTCTCCAGCATGATGCGCGACTCCTGGGGCGTTTGGTCGGGATGAGCGCAAGGCAGGGGGGCTCAGCGCACAGAGGCGTGTGTGGTGTGGACATGACGTGCAGCCTGTCTGGGGCATGAGTGATCATGTCATGCAGCCAAGAGAGGCATAGCTTTCGTCACTCCAGGAGTTGCCAAGCCAGGCCTGTGCTTCCCAAACTTGCAGAAAGGCATCACAACACCGAGCTCAGGATTTGGCAGCCCGCCAGGCTCACATTAATCAGCACCCAACCCCTCCTCTCCCAGATACCCCACCCGCAGCCTCGGCGCCCCGGGCCTCCCAGCCCCGCACCTGCTTGACCATAAATTTGCGGCCGATGTCGACGTAGGCGCTCCAGGCCTGGTTGCGTGCCGCCGCGCTGCGCACCTCCTCCCTGTGGGCCATGGACTCGTAGCTGTAGAAGTGGGCCACCTTGTTCAGCTCACCCCCCGTGTCGCACGTGAACATGCTGGGAGGCGGGGGTAGGGGCAAGGACTGTGATGCAAGTGGGACGGCCCATGTGGCGCTGACCGTGATCATCCATGAAACATGTGGCATGCGCTGGCCCATTTCCTCGTGCTGATTGATTGCGCTTGCTCATCGCTGCCCTGTTCTTGGTTCGCAGGACAAGTCCTCCCACTCCCATCGAGCCCCGCCGTCACCCACAGCCCCTGGTGCACCCCTCACCCCAGGAAGGGCAGCAGGTGCGCCCGCAGCTCAGCGTGCTCCGCCGTGATTCTCAAGTATTCCTTCATGCCGGAGGGCGCCAGCGTGTACTCGCGCACCTCAAGCAGGCTGCCCACTTTCGGCGCCGCCCCCAAGCTGTGAGCGGCACTTGCCAACCCCCTCATGCCCCCGCCCTCCCGGAGATGGCACGGCGCCACAAGCCGGGCGCCCAGCACGGCGCGCGGCAAATGCGCGGCGCATGTTCTCGCGGCAAGCATCATGGCTCAGGCGTTGGCTGCTGCACTACAGTAGGCCTTCTCACGTCGCCTTGGACCCGAGCGGCGTGCCGGCAAGTTGCCTGGCGGCACAGCGCAGCGCAGCACTGCGCTGCTGCAGCAACGCTATAGATACTTGGAGTGATTCAAATTGAATTTAATATCACCGCACAGCCGTACAAAGTGAGTCAGCAGTGAGGCTGATCTGCTTGTAGAAGGGGTGTGGAGTCTCAGTCTCAGAACTACGGTGCTGCATATACATACAATACAGTGAATCCACCGATATTTTGCTCTGCGCAACGTACAGGCAGGCTGATAGAGGAAAGGCGCAGATCGGTGCCGCGATCTTGAAGGTGGGTGGGGGCGTTGTCGGCTCCCCCAGGGCCCCTCGATCGCTTCCTTCAAATGCTTGCGTCCAGTCGCGACGGACTGTCATGAGGCACGACGCCACCAGGGCATCCGCTCATTGACGCACACACAAACTTGAACAGATGCTCGGGAGACGGAGCTTGGGGGCGCGGGGACAGGTTCACGTCGCCAGCAGGTAACAGAGAACGATACATTGCAGACGGAATTGCCAGGAGCCCTTCCCACAGCGGCCGCACGCCGCACCTGCCTGCTGGGTTGGCATGCAGGCACGCACCGCAGCAGTAACAACCCTGCGCCCATCCTGTGCGCTTAGGAATCCCAGCCGTGCCGTAATCCCAGGCCTGCGCAAAACGGCGGAACAGCAGAGGGGTGAGCGCTGCGTTGGCCGCAGTTGAGAGCAGCGCTCATTTTTGGCTCGTCCCAGCCAACAGCCAGCGGCTATTGCGGCAGGCATGATAGACCTCGTGAACAAGCAGCGGCAGCTGTTGGAAAAATCCCTGCAATCGTCCAGCACACCACCACCTAAACCCGGCGTGACTTGCAGCAGCTGGATAGATATGCGCTGCTGTCGCATGAGGCACGCACGAGCCTCACGCCTCCAGTCTGGGCGTCGCACGTGCCCATCACGCAGGCCGCGCCGTGGTGGGGGCCGCAACCACCTGGCAGGCCTGGGAGTCGGTGCTGCCCGAGTGGAAGAGCCACAAGCCCGAGGCCGCCATCGCCTCTAACAAGGACGACCGCACCAAGCTCGCAGCCGCTGTTTCCAGCGCCGCCAAGGCGTGGAAGCCGCCGCCGAGCCTGGCGGTGCCCAGCATCGACGACATCGGCCCCGATGTGCCCCGCAACCTGCACGAGCGGCTCGCGCTTGTGGCGCGCCTGTCGCTCCAGGAGTACCTTCAGGACGCCGTGGCGCAGCCCACTGTGGTGGAGTTCACCACGACAGACGTGACCGCCGCGCTGTCTGTGGCGGGCGTCATCGTGTCGGACAAGGGCAAGCGCACGGTGGGCGCGAGTCTGGGGCTGCTGTGTGCGGCTGAGGGAGCATCCGTCGGGCGGCGTGGCTTGATGGGCGATGTGGCAGGTGTGGTGCTGCGAGATGGCTGCGCAGCTGGCCGGATGGTGGACCTCACTTTTCAGCATGGTTTGACACTGGAATCCGCCAGCATACGGGCACGTGTTCGGCCCCAACCCAATCAAACACTTGGGAACGCCAGGCGATTGCTTCCCTGGTGGCGTGTGAGACCGAGCGCCAGATGACGTGGTCCCGACTGGAGGGGCTGCGCTTCCACTGGGCCGTGGCCTCGGGGCCCAAGGGCCAGTGGGAGCTGCCCCCGCGTGGCTGGAAGACGCTGCCGGACACCACGGGTGAGGGTGGGCTCGCTGGGAGAAAATGCCACAGCAGTGGCGGTTGTGGGGCAGGCAAAGGGCCAGGGGCCAGAGGCAGGGCGCAGCGGCAACGCGCCCACCCTGAGCAGGCCGCAGCAGCAGCGCTCCCACCCTAACTGGCTGCTGGCCCGTGTGCTCACGGCATCCTCTCACTGCGCATCCTCTCACTCCCCCGTCAACTCTGCCGCTGCCTTGCCATCCAGTGGACGCGGGTGGCGCGTGGCAGTCTACCTTTGAGAAGCACCCACTGCCACAGCCGGGCGGCGGGCAGGGCCCGGGTGAGCTTGGGGACTGGGGCGAGGCTTTCCGCCCCTGGGACCCGTTGCACCTCACGCTCGATTGCAAGCAAGGCCCTCACGATGACTCCTTGAAGCCCCACCAAGCAGGGGGTATCCAGCATAAGCATTCTCGATCGTCATTCTCTGGCCCAAGCCATGACCATCATATCGTACCCTGTGGGTGAACGCTGTAATCACCCTTCCTCGCGCCTCGCACCCAGAGCCCATGTACACAATGCTGCTGTCAGTGCCCCTGGAGGGCCCCCTGGAGAAGGGAGGCGTCATATTCGTGCTCAGGTGCGGGGCAGAGGTGGAGGTGATGGCGCTCTGGTGCTGAAAGGTTTGCTGGGGCTGCCGACAATGTGGCCGTGGCCACTGCAAGCACGCTCACGGCCCGCCTACTGCATGCGTTGCCCCTAACGCAGGAGCGGAGGTGTGGGGCAGAACACGGCCTGGCTCAAGGTAAGGTACTGCACAGGATGATGGGAACGTTCTTGGCTGGCGCCACCCCAAGTTGGGGCACTGTGCTGGCCTGCCCTGCGCCTTGTGTTGACCGTCCAGCCGTGAGCCAGCCTAATTGCACTCCCCCTCTTTCCTTCCTCTCATTCAGGATGCCTCCACCAAGAGCGACTTCTTCCTGCCTGTGCAGAAGTTTGCTACGGCCTAATTGATTGACACAGTTGGCCACCCTGACCCGCATGACAGAGCTACTAAGACGCCGATTGCAGCGGAAAAGGGATGCACAGCCGGCTGCACCGAGCAATGCCGTCCCGCGCACCTCTTATCTGCACAGCGCCCTTGACTGCAATGGTCAATCTCTTGCATGCTGTGGTGTTGTGTAATGCGCAGTTGGTTGTCTGCAGAGGGAAGTGCCGGGTTGCACTGGTGGGGCTTGCAAGATCATAACAATCATATTAATTTCCGATTGTGCAGCCGGTGTAACAGGTGGCTTTATTTTTGGGTGGTTGGGGTGGGTGACTCTGAACAACTCCAGTAGGCTGGTGCAGGTGCCAGTCGGCTGGGGCTCCAAGAGTCCGCACGCTGGCATGAAGGCCGTTGATAGTGGGGACGGGGGCCGATTCGCTGACCAGTCCATTAGCGCAGACATGGGACGCTTCACCAATCAACCGTGCCTGTGTCACGTTATCGCAACCGTAACCCACATTATTGCCTCCCACGCAGTCAAAGGTCGGCTTGCCTGGCAACGCAACCTGATACATGACCAGGTACATGACCGACCACCCTGCCCCTGTGGCACACTTCAAGGCGCATGGTACATGACTACATATAAAAGGTTCAGCATTGCACTAGTGCTGCTCCCTGGCGACTCTCTGGCCGCGTCAGCCACTCGAAACGATGCTCGCGCGACAGGTCCCATCTAAGACCGTGGCGGGCTGCCAGAAGCAGCGGGCTTCTGTTTCTCGTACGCGGGTGGCGGTACTGGCGCAATGGAGCACCCGGGCTGACGCAACGCAGGAGCGCGCCGCACCGCACGTTCTGCAGAGGGTCGCGGCTGCTGCCGCTGCTGCTGTGGTCAGCTCCTCCATGCTGCTTGCGGGTGAGACGCTGATCACATTGGCCCTTTGTGCGGCTGCGGCGCTGCGCGGCTGGTTGTTGGCCGATCACAGCTGGGGAACGTCCTGCCGCCGCGCTCGAGTCGATGATGTCTTCGCTGAGCTTTGCAGCACGCTCTGGAAGCCACAGTGCCAGTGGAAGCATGCTCTTGGAGGCCCACCCATCGCTCTGCCTCGTCCTGATCCGTTCGCCCCCCTCATTGCGTCCAGGGCCGGCCCTGGCACGGCTGGACCCTGTGAACCGGCCCGACCTGCTGCCCCAGGGGCAGGTGACCTCCGTCATCGACGTGGCCGGGTTCCTGACGCCCTCCGAGGAGAAGCGCATCGCGGCAGAGGTGGCGTCCCTGGAGGCCGACACGGGCTACAAGCTGCGCGTGCTGGCGCAGAACTACCCGGAGACCCCGGGTGAGGGCAGACGCGCTCCGGCGCCAAGGCCAAGCCCGGCAGTGATTGAGCGCACACGCGGCCTGTTGCTTGTGAAAGGTCAGGGCAGCTGGAGGGCACGCTGGACGAGTTGGACAGTAAGTGGTTAGAATGGGGCCTGGACCAGGCGGACTCAGGATGAGAAGTGGACGCGCACGCATGCAGCTGCTCGCCAACGCCCTGCTCATGACACACGGCCCCACTTCCTGCTGCACAACGCCGCCAGGCCTGGCCGTGCGTGAATACTGGGGCGTCGACGCCAACACAATCGTGTTTGTGGCGGACCCCACTTTTGCCAACATCCTGAACTTCAACGTGGGCCAGGGGCTCGACCTGGAGGTGCCACAGGTGGGGGGCGCTGCGGTGGGGCCGGGCAGCACAAGGGAGTTGCTGGCCGGGTGCACCCCTGGGTTGAACCTTCCCTCCCTGTTGCGGTGGGCTCACAGCCCGGCGCCGCCTTGTGTGACCGCAGAGCTTCTGGAGCCGGCTGGCCGGCAAGTATGGCAACAAGGTGTGGGGCTGGCGCGTGTGGGGTGGGGGGTGGGTCTGCACACCAAGGCAGCATGTGGCATGGCAGCAAATTGTAATGGTTCGACACTTGTGAGTTGAGCCGCACCAAGGCAGATGTGACACTGCGACACCTGTGTCTTGCACTGCCTGCTTGGCCATCAGCAACCCATCCCTCGGCTTCACACCCGCTCCCACTTGCGCGGGCACCACCCCGTAGTTTTATTGGCAGGAGAAGGGCGAGGCCGCGGCTATCACAAACGCAGTGAGTGGTGCAGCTGCGGAAGTGGGCGGCCAAAAGGGCCTCGATAGGGTGCTGCCCGTTGCGTTGTTCCCGGCATGGCATTCAGCCATCGCGCCCTGCCGAGGGAAGGAGCGTTGCACAATGTGCTGCACTGGGAACCATCCCCCAGACACAACCTTGTAACGGAGAAGCACTCCCGGACATACCCACACGCGCACGCACGCATGCACGCATGCACGCACACACGCACACACGCACGCATACCCAAACCCACAGGTCAGCGCCATCGACGCCTGCCTGCGTGAGCCCTCAGGGCGCAGCAAGTGTTCTCAGGTCCAGGCTGAGTTTGGGGAGCAGCCCAGCTCTGGCAAGTTCGGAAAGCTGCTGGGCCAGTAGCGTTGCATGCTTGTTACACCTCGACTTTGCCGCTCTTTTGCCTGGACGCGCGTGTTACGTAATCACAGTAGATCGAGTAACAGGTTGAAAGGTCTTGAACCAGGAAGTACTTCGAGTTTGCTCCGCTGTTATGACCCAACTCGAGCAGCCTCCTCGCCGCCGCCTCTGCTGTCATGCTGCTGTTGCTGCTGCTGCTCCTGCTGCTCCTGCTGCTGCTGCTGCTGCTGCTGCTGCTGCTGCTGCTGCTGCTGCTGCTGCTGCTGCGGCTGCTGCGCACCACCAACAGCTGCGTCCTCCTCCCGTGGCGGCCCTTGCGCGCCGTCGCCGCCGCCTAGCATGGCGTCCGCCAGCCCCCCGTAGAGCTCCACCACGCGGGCCACGTTAGCGTTAAGCTCGCGCACCAGGACCACGTTGCGCTGCAACGCCTCCGCCGTGCGCGTGCGGTGGTTGGCATCGATCTGTGCGATGAGAACCGCGTTGCGGTCCAGCACTTCCTGGACAGCCGCAAAGCGGTCAAAGCCCTCCCACTCGTCGCCGCCGGTGGCATCCAGGGCTGCCGCGGCGTCAGCAGGCGATGCTGCGCCCGCTGATGTTGCTGCGTCTCCCATACACGCTCTTGTTGGACAGCAGCTGTTCTGCCTTAACTCTCCTGGCCTTGTGCGCACAATAACGCGAACAATGTTCGGGTGTGCAGTACCGGGTGTGCTCTGGGGGTGCGCTGCAACACACGCGCCCGCTACCAACGGTAGTGAGCAGAGGCTTGCAGCAGGAGACCGTCTAGCGCCGATTACTGAGCTTGAACACGTGCTGGCGCACGTAGTCTCCTGGAGTGGCGCGGACGTGATCGGCTAGATCGGCATGCGAGCGAGCGCGTCTGTATTGAATAGTAAGAAATAATAATGCGATACATCAAATAATCAGAGCGCCCCGTAGCCGTTTCCCATTTCTCTTCCATGCGGAACCAGCACCGTGGGCGTGCGTGGCACCCGTCGTTGTCTGCATGACGGTTCGACCCACTTCTTCTTGTAGCTGACCTATCAGCGCTGCAGGATTCCCAGCATATACGTCTGGTGTGCGCCGCCGAGTGCTGTGGGCTCAAGAGGCGCGAGCAGGCACGAATAGAGCAGCAGGCAGCGCGTAGCGTCCGGGACACCGGCGCTGCGCACTCGTGGCGGCGCTGCGCCGCTGTCTCCATCGCGCCTGTGGCCTGAGAGAAGGCGGCACACTTCGCAGCCATGGCGCTCCGCACACTTGTGACGGGCAGCGACATGTGCTCTGCGGGGGGCGACGGCGCGGGGCCGTCCAACGCTGTCGGCGCGCTGGTGAACCAACTCCTGGGTGGCGCCGCCAAGACGCAGGAGCAGCTGCGGGACGTGAGCGGCCGGGGTTATGGGTCTGTTCAAGGAGCAAGGCATCTCCTGAGGTGCCGTGGAGCTGGCGAGTTATGCGCAGAGGTGCTCGGAGCCTAGACACGCCTACCTGCAATGCCAGCACCCTTTGCTGCAGCGCTGCACTTCTTTTTTACACCCTCTCTTATCTGCACTTCATGCTTCCATCCAACCCCGTACTCTGCAGCTGCCAGTGCACCATGCGCCGCCGCAGCTGCACCAGGTGCCGCTCACGCCTGAGGCGGCGGCCATGGCGGCGGCAGCTGGTTCCAGGGCCATGGTCCTGCCGGGGCTGCCCCAGGGCGCCGTGGTGAGCGCGGCAGCCATGCCTGGCGCAGCAGCCGCCCGCAGCGCTTTGGTGAATAGGCTCTGCCATGGCGCCTATCATACACGTCGTCACTGGGGTTCAGGAACGACGTACAGTTCATCGCAGCCGGTCTCAGGCTGTTGCAGAGCGCCCTGCCTGACCAGATGGTTCGCTGTCTGCCCCTCACTTCTCCTCCCCCTCCTCCTCCTCCTCCAGGGCCCTGGGACGCTGGACGCACTGCTGGGGGGCGCTCCTCGCATGGCGGGGCCCCCCGGGGCCGACGTGTCTGGCATGGTGGCAGAGTTTGAGCAGATGCAGCGCGCAGCGGGCCAGGTGGGCGGCACGCGGCACGGCTCAAGGCTTGACCGCCTACGCGCGAGTCGCTGCTGCGCACCTTATCATGCATGCGCACCCTTGCCTGGTTTGGGACCACCCGCGTTTTCGCGCCTGACGTCCCCTCCCCATCCCGGCGCCAGGTGCCCTTTGGGCCGCAGCCACCAGGCAGCGGTCCAATGTTGGCCGCGGCCCCCCCAGCCGTGGCACACAACCTCAGGGTGGGTCAGCGGGGAAGGCCCACGCAATTGCTGTGCCCTGCATGAGGCCATGAGGACCACCGTGCTGCATGTGCAGCCTGGCTGATCATCTCACTGCGGGCATGTGTGTTGTAATCACGGCGATGGTGTTGGCGCCTGCCAAGTCAACGTTGCGCTGAGTCAAGTTTCATTTTTACACCCCACCGCAAGCAGTGACTTCTGCTTCTCAAGGATCAGACACCCCATCCCCCCCCCCACATTTGCTTCAGGCCTTCTTCTCAAGCGCAGGCGCCCGCACCGGTGCCCCGCAACCACTCGCACCCCTGGCGCCCGGAGCCCTCTCAGTGGCCGACCAGTGCCGCGTGCGCGACCGCTCCACCATACTGGCGCGCCAGCTGTTTTCAGAGCAGGGCCAGGGCTTTGCCGATGCCCAGGTGGCGCGGCTGCTGGAGTCCCTGTCAGTTGACCCGCGGCAGCTGCCAGGGGGCCTGGCCCACGTCCACGATGAGGCCTGGCACGGCATATGGCAGCAGAGGCAGCAGGCGGGGCCACTGGTGGCCGCGGACGTGGCGGCGGCGCAGCATGCAGCGGCGCTAGAGGCCGTGTGGCGGGAACAGCAGCAGCAGGCAGCACGGCCATGGTGGGTGGGGCCCTTGATGTGCCGGTGGGCTGCGGTTGATCTTGGAGGCTGGGAGCTGTTTGGGTTCATCACGCTCCCAAAGGTGCCCCTCCCCGCGCCCTCCCACCGCACAGCATGCCCCCACCTCATTGACCCCACACCCCCCCTCCCCACCCCCGCCAGGCAAATGCCCCATGTGCCGTCAACGGGCTGGGCTGATGAGTTCGCGCAGAAAGGCTGGGCGGATGAGTTTGAGCAGCAGCAGCAGCAGCAGCAGCAGAAGCAGCAGCCGGCGGGGCCGCAGTCGTGGGCAGAGGAGTTCACTCATGGCGAGGGCGAGAAGTGGGCTGGAGAGTTTGAGGCCGCAGCCGCGGAGACCGCCGCGGCCGCGCGGCGCTCCGCCGGGCCAGGGGAGGCCATGGCCGCCACGCGGCGCATGGTGGAGGTGCTGGGCGCAGATGCCGACCCCAAGATGCGCAACAGCCAGTTTCTGCAGTTCCTGTCCAAGATGTCGCGGGGGGAGCTGCTGCTGGAGGAGGGCGGCCTCAGGGAGGTGGACCCCGCGGCAGCCGCGGCCGCGCGGCAGTGGGCCGACGAGTTCGACGAGCGGCAGCAGCAGCAGCAGCAACGCAGTGCCGGCGGCACCGCGTGGGCGGACGACTTTGCGAGGCAGCAGCAGGCGCCGTGCGCGCAGCAGCAGGGGCAGCGGGCGGCGGGGGGCGACTGGGTGGATGAGTTTGCGCGCGGCGTGGCTGACCTGGACATCGGGGGCGACGCGGCCCAGGAGGACCTGGACGCAGCCTGGGCTGCCATAGGGTCGGGTGCGGTGCCGCTGGCCGGCGCCGCGGACTGGGTGCGCGAGTTTGGCGGCGACGAGGCGGGCGCGGTGGGGGCGGCACCGGAGGAGTGGGACGCGCTGTACGCAGACGCGCAGCGCGGCGCCGGGGCGGCGGCGTCTGCGGCGGCGCGGGGGCGGGAGTACGCGTTCACCGACCCCAACCCGTTCCTGGGTGACCCCCAGGCCCTGGCCAAGGGCAAGGACCTGTGAGCAGCCTGCAGGGGGGAAGTGTAGTGGGGCAAACGGCGCGCTGTGGTTGGGGCCTCGAGGTGCTGTGTTCGTTGTGTGCCCATACATCTGCTTGGTGGTGCACACCATTAAGCAAGGTACCAATCATCGCTGAGCTCAACTTTGCTTGCGTCTGCAACTGGCTGCACTGCATGCGGCTTGACACCCATCAGGTCAATGTTTCAGGCTAGGCCTCCCACATGGTGAGCATGCGCACATCATCCACTCTGCCTCGTGTCTGTCCCCCCAGGTTCAGGCGCGGCCTGCTGACGGAGGCGGCCCTGGCGCTGGAGGCAGAGGTGCGGGCGCAGCCAGGCAACTCCGAGGCATGGCGGCTGCTGGGCACTGTTCACGCCGAGAACGACGATGATCAGCAGGCCATAGCCGCCATGGGTGAGTGCAGGCGGCCCGTGCACGTTGAGCAGGGGGAGGCAATGGTGTATTGTCATCAAGGGCAGCAGCCTGTTCAGGCACAAATGCCCAGGGCTGGGCTGCAGTCAAGCTGCGTGCAGCAGTCAGCAAGTGCCATGCTTGCCGGCAGGTGCCCTGTGACGCGCTTTGTGAACGTTTTCATGACACGCGACGCCCCACCCCGGGACCTCGCAACCACACACACATGCACTCTCTTATTTCTTTACACACGCGCGCGCACACACACCCACTCACACCCACATACCCCCAAACATACA
The DNA here is from genome assembly GCF_000611645.1 of Monoraphidium neglectum. NCBI lineage: Eukaryota > Viridiplantae > Chlorophyta > Chlorophyceae > Sphaeropleales > Selenastraceae > Monoraphidium > Monoraphidium neglectum. The sequence continues at coordinate 27,136 of NW_014013446.1, forward strand.
CCCCTACCTCGACAGGCCGAGCCCTGGGGGCTGACCCCTCAGACCTGGGCGTGCTGCTGTCCCTGGGCGTGAGCCACACCAACGAGCTCGACCAGGCGGAGGCCGTCACACACCTCTCACGATGGCTCGCGGCACACCCATCCTACGCCGCAGCCGCCGCCGCCGCGGGTCCGCCCCCCGAGAGCAGCCAGGTTCTGAGCCACACGCTGCGCACCTTCAAGGCCGCCGCGGCCGCCCACCGCGGAGACTCTGAGCTGCTGATTGCGACGGGCGTGCTGCAGCACCTGGGGCGCGACTACGACGGCGCCATTGCGTCGTTCAGGGCGGCCCTGGACCTGGCCCCGGGGGACTACAGCCTGTGGAACAAGCTGGGCGCCACCCTGGCCAACCACAGCCACAGTGGTGAGGCCATATCGGCCTACCAGCGCGCACTGGACCTCAAGGTGGGGCCATTTGGGGGGGGGGG
>NW_014013446.1:28235-38223 GCF_000611645.1 Monoraphidium neglectum
GATAGTGGGAGCCATGGGGAAGGGGCCGTGACTGTCGGCTGGGTTGTGACCAAGGTCCCTGAATGGGCGTGCATTGGTCTCTGCAACGCAGTTTTGCGTGACTCTGCTCCCTGCACAAGTTCTAAGGGTTTGGAGCCGTTTGATGGGTGTCACTTGAGCGGGCAGAAAGGGCCAGCTTACTTGCCCCCTCTGCTTAACCCCCTCCATTGAAACGCCAACCCCACCCCCCATGTGCACCCCCACACAGCCCAACTACATGCGTGCATGGACCAACATGGGTGTGGCCTACGCCAACGTGGGCGACTACACGCGCTCAGCCGCCTTCTACGCACGCGCCCTGTCGCTCAACCCGGGGGCAGACCACGTGTGGGGCTACCTGCGCACCAGCCTGGCCTGCGCGGGGCAGACAGACATGCTGGCCGCGGCGGACCGCCGGGACTTGGCGGCGCTGCAGGCAGGCCTGCCGCTGTGAAGCGGCGTCCAGTAAACGCGACTGTGTTTTTGAGGCACCGCGCGCAGCTGTGATGCCCTTGCGGCGAGTGCCAGGGCAGACCATGCGCTGGTTGCACAAGGGCATGCCAGATGCCACGCCCTAACATGTTCACTCTGTCCCGCTTCATGCCACTGTTGTTGCAGGCTGTTGGCTGGTAGCTGTGTCCTTGTGCTTTCGATCGAGCTTTCCTTTGCTTTTGGTTGAGACTTCCTTGATTGCTTCCAAACCTGCTCTTCATACGCCACAGTAGTCAGCATCCTGCTCGGCTGTGCGCAGTCACTGTCGCAGGTTGAAGCACGCATGCCGCTGCAGCGCGCCTCTACAGCTCTGCACAGGCTGCACCCCTTGCCCTGAACGATGCAAGCACCCTCGTTGCTGCTTTGACACAGTGCAGCGCCCCAGGCCAGGATTAGCTGGTTGATGACCGCACTGTGGAGTAATCAAAAGCCAGCCAATGAACGCAAGTTCAGTAAGCTTGCAAGGAAAGCTCGATCGCGAACGGTGGCGCGAGCGTGACAGGGAGAGCGGTGCGCGCTGATGCCAGACGCATGCCTGCCTCCGCCTGCTGATTGCTAGCCTGCCGCCCAGGTCAGCTGCTAGCCAGCAGTTTGGCAGCGGGCGCAAGCGGGTCCCCACACGAATGTGCGAACGCGCATCTAATCTTGCAGTACGCCATAAGCATTTCTCTTCACGAGCTGCCATCCTGGGCACTCGAAGGCGCCTGAACGTTCACCCATCAGTTCACTGCCACCAGCAATGCACCACAAAGTAGTGCAGGGGTGACAGGAGCAAGCGGCCACTGCGACCAAGAAGATTGGTGCTGTGACGTGCCGGCAATCTGGCGGGCCCGACGCATACGCAGTCTGGCGCCCGCCAGCCGGGTTCATCAGAGCTGCGCCGGCAGCAATGGGCCACGCGCCTTGAACTGGCAAGCGCTTGTGCAGCGCCTGCCGAACGCGTAATTCGCCACAAGACTGCTTGTGCCAGGCGCATGTGCCCGCACACCCCAGCCCCTCTGCCTCAGACTTGCATGCTCTGAACCATTGCGAACGCTGTGAACACCAGCTGCACACTACCAGACCCTGCGCAGTGTTGGAGGCCGCCAGCCGCCACCAATATGCCTGTGATACCGCCCTTGAGAGCTTCGCGCCGTCAACAGAAGGTGGCGGCTCAGCAAAACCCCGTCGTGATGGACGACTGCAGGGCAGTCCATTGATTCCGGCCCAATTCAAGCGGTGGCCAGCTTGCCGGGGCCGTCCTCGCGCGCACGGCGCTGCAGGTAGCTGGGCGCGTTGGCGACGGTGGAGAGCAGCACCATGGCAACGCAGCAGGCGCCCAGCAGTGTGGTGAAGAAGCCGCCCCAGCCCGCCCTCTGGACGATGAAGGACAGGGGGATGCCCGCATTGGCGGCACCTTGCGGGGTGGGGCGGCAGGGAGAGGGAAGGGGGGTGAGGCGGGAGGAGTGAGCAGGGGTGGAAGGAGCAAGCCCTGCGCGGCCTGGCGGTTACAGTGAGCAAGCGGCAAGCGCAAGCCGTAGTCGGCTGCGTCGGCGCCACTGCCAATGTGCCTGGGAAGCCGCAGCCCTGGGCGCCACTCACCCAGGTAGGCTGGAGGATGACAAGCAGACGGCAGCGACAGGTGGACAAAAGGAAGCGGGTGGGCAGCGCAGAGGGCGTCAGCGAGCCATGGCAATTATGTGCGCGCTGATCAGCAGCAATCAAAGAGTGTGGCAGTGCCAATTGCAGTTGCATGCATGGCATCCTGACAGTCTACGCTACGCCAGTGTCAGGCAGAGCAGCCGCCCTCACCCTGCCCCCTGCAAAGTAAGTCGAAGCAGGCACCCCCACTCTCCCCTCCAGAACCCCAGGGCTCACCGATCCAGCCCAGGATGCCCTGAGACGCGCCCACTGCCGCCGGCGCCACCAGCTCCGCACCACTCAGACCGATGAGCCTGCACACAGGCAGAGAGGTTGGAACGGCGGGGTGAGGTGCCAGCCACCACACCACGACCAGCGCCAACTGGTCTGGCGCAGTCAGAGACCTGTTTCTGGGTGTGCTCACGCGCAAGCTCTGCGCCCACTCTTGAAGGGGCTCTATCCCACCCGTGCCAGCACCTCCCTCGAGCACGCCCCCTCCCCGACAGCCGTGCCCCGTCCCTCACATCTGCGGGCCGTAGATGGTGAAACCCAGGCCGGCGATGACCAGCCACTGCAGCGCCTTGGCGGACGCCGGCACCGCCTGCAGCGCGAGCAGCATGACCGCCATGCCGGCGGTGTACAGCATCACCACCTTGATGCGGCGCCCCACGTTGCCGCCCGCACCGCCGTTTGCGGTGGCGCGGCGGATGGCCACGTCACTCAGCAGGCCCGCCACGGTGGAGCCCGCCAGGCCACCCAGCTCCAGGCCTGGGGAACGCAGGGGGGTTGGGAGGCAATTACCATACGCAGGAGGGTCCACCAGGCCTTCACTGCATGCATTTCAAACGCTTGCCATGAGCGCCCTCGCCTGGCCCACCCCAGCGACCAGCCGTACCCTGCATGGGCTTAACCCCCCTCCCCTGTCGCCCTGCTCATTTCCGCAACCGTCACGGCCAGCGCACCTGACACGGTCAGCGCGGCCGCCCCTGCGTCCGCCGCGCCCTTCTCTGCCATCAGGTAGAACACCAGCCAGCTGGTCACGCCCTGGCGCACCACGTACACAAAGAAGTAGGTGAACGCCAGCGCCCAGATGGCGGGCATCTTTAGCACGCTGCGCAGCGCGTCCATCATGCCGTCGCCGTTGGACGCCTGCGCCTTGGGCTTGGCGGCGGCGCCGGCGGCCTGGGCGGGCGCGGCCGCGGGCTGAGGGGCCGGCGGCTTCTTGGGCGCCACGTCAGCGTCGACTGGCGGGAAGCCCACGTCTGTAGGGCGGTCGCGCACGGCCCCCAGCACGAAGAACGCCACCGCCAGGCCGATGGCGCCAGGAGCCCACATGCCAAAGCGCCAGCCAAAGGCCTTGGCGCAGCCGCCGACAATGACGGGGGCCAAGAAGCCGCCCAGGTTGTGGGCGATGTTCCACATGCCCCAGTAGCTGTAATGGGGGGAGAGAAGGTGGCGTGGTTTTCAATGGATCAGGCAAGCGCTTGGTTGGGTTCAAGGGGCTGCGAAACGAGCGCTGCTGCCTGCACGTTGCTACCGCTTGCCAGCACTCCACGCTTGCAATCCACCCATTCTGCACCCCGGCAGCCCCTCACGAGCATAAGTACAAAATTGCGCCCCTGATCCACCGCCCCATCTCCCGCGGGCGTGCTCACGTGCCGCGCTCCTTGGAGGCGAACCAGCGCGTGAGGATGGAGGCGCAGGAGGGCGCGCCCACGCCCTGCAGCATGCCGTTGAAGCCCCACAGCGCCACAAACAGCGGCAAAGAGCTGCTGGCACCGAACGCCAGGCACACGGCCGCGGTGGCAGCCAGGCCCAGGCCCAGCAGCAGGCGGCTGCTGACGCTGGCGGCCACAACGCCCGACACAAACTTGGAGACGCCGTACGCCATGGGGAAGATCGAGGTCATCGCGCCAATGTCTGTGAGGGTGAGGCCCAGCGACTTATCTGCCAGCAGCAGGGGGGCGCTGTAGGTCAGGGCGCCCCGCGTGAGGTAGAAGGTGGTGTAGCTGCAAAGGGGGGGGGGGCAGACGGAAGGCGTGTGTGGGATGGTTCGAAAGGGTTGCCAAGCGGAGGAGGACGGGTGAGAGAAGAGCGCATGGCGCAGAGGTAGCCTGCATGCAGGTGCACGGATGAGACGACGTGGGTGGGTGCGAACTGCATGCACACTTGCAGTGGGACCTGTGGGCAATGCTAGCAAAGTGTGTCGCTTTGTGCAACATGCCCCCTCTTCAAGCTCTGCTGCAGGAACTCAGTGACCCCCTTCAGGTCATGCCTGCTCTCCACGGCGCCCCCTCACCCGACCACGATGCCGAGAAACACCAGCATGCGGCGGCGCACAAACTCGGGGGCGTAGGCCTCCGCCGCAGCCTCGGGCTGATGTTGGACCAGAGGGGGCCAGCAGGGGTGGAGGGAGGCAAAGGCGGTGGGGAGGGGACACTTAACATTACCTCCACAGGCAACGCCGTTGCATGCCAGCACTAGGTGTGCCGCATGTAATGCATGCCCCCAGCGGACTGCATGCGCAGCGCAACAGCGTCGCCAAAGCCCGCACCTGCGGCTGCGGCGCTGCGGCGGCGGCTGCCGCGGCGATCTGGGGTGGCGCCGCGGCCTCCTCCTCCTCGGTGCTCATGGCGCCGCCATCCCCCTTCTCCTTTGGCAGGAACCGCGCCACCAGGCCCTCCGCACGCTTGGGGAACAGGGGTGCACGCGGGGCGGCGGCCCCGATCCTGCATGTCCGAGATGGCGCGTAGGGGAGCCGCATAGGACCAGTGCCGGGCGGTGCATGCGGGGCTGCAGTGGGCAGGAGGCGCATGCATGCAAAGCGGGCTGCATGGCGTCCATTGTCCTCGCTGGCGAGCACCGGCGGCCCTGGTCTTGGCGAGTCTGACACTGCGCGATGCGGCGCATGTATTCGGCCGGCCCACCTGCGCACTACCATTGCAACTTGTGGGCGCATCGCCAGCGCCGGCTGGGCGCGCGCGCTGCTGCCGGCCGCCTGCACGCATGGCAGGGCGGGGTGGGGTGGGGGCATCGGTCGGGGCACGCCCGAAACACCCGGGCTGCTCGGCATACCTCGGATCGCGTTTTTGAGCAGCACCACGCATCGAGATGCCGCACCTGCACCGGGGCCGCGACCTTTGACGCCATCGCCATGACCTGTCTTGAATAGAGACCGAAACGGACGCCAAGACGGCGTTCAAACAAATCAGCGATCCCTTTCAGAGTATTGTATGGGCGCTCGGGGCCCGTCGAGGTGATCACCCGCGCTGCAGCAGTGTCAGTTTCGAAGGCCTTTGCTGGGCTGCAGCCAAAAGGGACCGTATATCGAGCTGTGACCAGATTCAACGGGAATGGATGTCGCGCCGCATACGGGCCTGAATCGGCTGAAACCGGCGGTGGTCTGTGCAGGCACTTCCGGCCGCCCCGGCACACTTCCCCAGACCCAGCTGCGGTTCCTTGAGCGGCCCAGGGGCCCTGACGCGCATTGTAAGGACCATGTGTCAGCAATAAGAGCATGCATGCACCCTCCTGACACCAAAAGGAACGCCACAATAGGGCTGTTGCCATAACAGTCCACACTGCAAGCCAAGCAGTGTACCACCTCAACCGAAGTCAGATGAGCTTGCAGCCATGGCCTATGCCTCATGCAAGGGCTGGAAGCCTGCCGAGTCATGTTCATTACAGCGACCAAGCGGCTGCGAACACAGAGTCCACATGCAAACACACACACGAGCACGCGGGCTGAACAGGCGAATCGCGCGTTTCTCAGCGCGCCTGCGCGGCCTGTCAATAATGACACCAGGACCACAGATACCCCCCGGCGAAGCGGCACGGCGGCGATGCTGCGCGCCCGCATCGGCCACGTCACCGTTTCTGCCGCTTGGCCGCTTCCTGCCGCTTGGCCTTGGCGCCCTTGGCCGCCCCCGCCTGCGCCGCCTTGACCAGGGTGCCCAGCTTCTTGGTCGCGCCGGCCTGCTTGCCTTTGCGCCGGTTGAGCATCTTGCGGTCAAACGACCAGTACGCATACGGCTCCACGCCGCCGCCCTTGGTGTCGCCGCCAGTGCCGCCCGTCTTGGGCTTGAACCTATCGCCGCTGTGCTGCTGCCCGCGCCCGCCGGCGACGCTGCCGCCCCTAACGCTCCCACGCCCGCGGCCCCCCGCGCTGCTCGCGCCGCCGCGGCTGCGGCCGCCGGCGCTCCGCCCGCCGGCGCTCTGGCCGCCGGCCGCGCTAGGCGCGAAGCGGACGCTCTTGGCCCCCGCCAGCGCGCGTTCTATGCCGGGGCCATAGCCGCGCAGGTCATCGTAGTCCGAGTCGTCAGAGTCGATGAAGAACTCCTCGCCCCCGCGCTTGCGCTTGGCCCGCAGCGCAGCCTTCTTGGCGCGCCGCCGCTCCTCCTCCTCCGGGTCGTCGATCACCATGCGCCCGTCAGAGCCCGTCTCAAACGCCGCCGCGCCGCCGGCGGCGCGCGGCCGCGCCGCTGCCGCACCGCCGCCGGCCGCGGCGCGAGACAGCTGGCGTGCTGTTGTGGCGTCCAGCAGGTCAACCGGCTCGCCGCCTGCGCCGCCGTCGAGCAGCCGCCCGCCACCCCGGCCCCCCGGGGCCGTCGCGCGGCTGCGGCCAGACACGCTCGCAGCGCCGCCACGGCCGCGGCCGCCCCTGCCGCTGGCGCCGCCGCCGCCCTCCTCGTCGTCCTCCCCCTCGTCGCCAAAGATGGCGGTGTGGCCCCACTCGCTGGCACGCGCGGTGCGCGCGGTGGCGCTGCGGCCCGCGCTGCTGCGGCCCCCCTGGGAGCGCGAGTCCAGCGCGTCCCCGGCCTGGAAGGAGGATTGGATTCATGGCAAGGGAGGAGGGCATGCGGTACGGGGGGCATGAGTGGTTGTTGGGCATGCGTTTGAGGAGAAGGGATGCGCCAGGCAGGCCGGGTAGTGGCCGGCAGCCGGGAGGGGTCTAGAGAGCAGTTGGTGGATGGCACGGGGTGGAGGAGGGAGATGTACAGCACGCAAGGTGGCTGAGGGATGTGCGGCCCAATGAACAGCGCCGGCGCGACGGCATGCGCGCGCGCTTGCCTGAGGGTTATCCGCTGCTGTTAACACTACTGTGCGCCCCCGAAAGGCCTCGGCACCGCATAGCAGAGCGGTACCATGGTGAGTTGTGGGGCAGTCCTTGACCGTGCACACGCCATGTCCACAAAAATGAGCCTGCTCTCAACCCCTGGGTGAAATCACCACTCCACGGCGGCGTCTCTGAACCCATGCTCACCTCGCTGCCGCCCTCGCTGCCCCCCGCCCGCCGCCGCTCCCGCCGCGCGTTCTGCTTGCGAATGTGCACCACCAGCTTCGACTCGCTGTCGGGGCAGGCGGCCTGCACGGCCTCGAGGCCGCAGCGCCGAACCAGGCGCTCCACGATCATGCGGGTCTTCAAGCGGAAGCGGTTCTTGCTGTCATCACTCCACAGCAGCAGCCCCTCAAGGATGGCCTGTGGACAGGGGAGGGGGAGAGAGGTGCGCGAGGATGGGTGGCGCGGGCGAGGCGGTGGGTGTTGTGGACGTAGTCCTGTGCCCTATGCCACAAACACTGAGCAAGCGCAGCTGCCAGCACGGCGCAAGAAGCCCGGGTGCGCTCAACACCCGACCCGAGCGCCGCGCGCCTCACCGGCAGCTGCTCCGTCAGCGTCTCCACCGGCAGCCTCATGGCCGCCACCTTGACAAAGCCCAGCACGCTCTTCACGACCTCGCGGCTCGGGGACCGCAGCAGCAGCAACACCGTCGACAGCAGGCGCGGCGCCATGCCCTGCAGCGCGCCGCTGAACTCAAACAGCAGCCGCGCCGCCGCCATCACGGTCGCTGACACCATATGGGGCGTGCCGGCCGCCATGCCGGCCAGCACGGCGTTGAAAAAGTCCACTAGGCCGCCGGTCAGCGTCCCCGCCCCCTCACCGCCGCCGCCCTCGCCGTCGTCGCTGCCGGCCATGGTGTCGCCTGCGCCGCCGCCCTCCAGCCTGATGGGCCGCGCGTCGTCCAGCTCGTGCGCCAGCTCGACCAGCAGCTGGTAGGCAGCTTCCCGGGTCTTGGTGTTGGCCTCCTTGGTGCACAGCACCAGCTCGCCCACGAGCGCCGCGCCCACGGCGCTGCGCCGCTCGTCAGAGCCCACCGCCGCGGAGATGGCGGCGCCGCCGGGCACGCCGGGTGCATCTGCGAGGCCCAGCAGGTCGGGCACCTCGACGCCGCTGGACGCGTCCAGCAGCAGGATCAGCGGCCGCAGCAGCCGCAGGCGGTAGCGCTTGGCCGAGCTGGCGCTGGCGGCCGCGCCGCGCAGGGCCAGGTCCAGCAGCGGCGCCAGCTGGCGGCGCGCCCAGGCCGGGCGGTGCTCCGCCAGCGAGGCGAGGACCTTGTAGCCCTTCTTCTGCAGCAGCGTGTCGGGGCCCAGCACCAGCGGCTTGGCGGCGGCCACCAGGGCGGCCAGCGCGCCGTCGTCCAGCGGGCCCTCCACGGCCAGGGCCAGCGCGGCCTCCAGGAACGCGCCGGCGCGCTCCTGCGGCGTGGAGCCTCCCTCCGTCACCTCGTCAGGCGGCGGAACCTTGCGGGTGGGGGGGTGGTGGGAATGGAAAGTTCAGTGGGGGTGCAGTAGGGTGAGAAGGGCACGATGCACTGGCGTCGCTGTCGATGGCGCAGTTTGGCCACGGTTCGGCACCAGCAGCAGGCGCCCTCAGCTGCAGTAAGTGCCCCACCTACAGCACCACGCATGCACAGCCACACCCACGCAGTCAAAGCTGCCCCACATCCTCGCCAACCAAAGGCGCACGCACGTGCCCTGCTTCCCCCCGCCCGTACACCCCCCACCTCTGCGGCGGCGTCGCGCTGGATCTTGACCAGCTTGCCCAGGGCGGAGCGGAACAGGGCCGCCACCAGCGTGGGGTCAGATATGGACGAGTACGCCCCCACCGCCGCTGCAATCGGCGCGCGCGCCTCCGGCTCCGACGCCAGGAACGTCGTCAGCAGCAGCGGCAGCCAGTTGCGCGCCAGCGGCCGCAGCGCCGCCAGCTGCGCGGCCGCGCGGGCGCCGTCAAACCACGCGGGCGCCGCGCCGCCGACGGCACCGGCGCCGGCGTCGTCGGCCGCAGCCGAGGCGGCGCCACCGCGGCCGCCGCCCGGGGCCCCATACTCGTCATCGCTGTCGATGCCGCCGCCGTCGCTGCCGCCCTCTGCCTTGTCTGAACCCGAGCCGCCGCCATCTTCGTCGTCGCCCGGCCCCGCCCCTGCAGCCGCCGCGGCCCGCGGCCGCGGCCGCGCCTCCCTGCCGCCGCCGCGCGTCTCCCCCGGCGGCAGCAGGCTGTCGTCGCCGGCCGCGATCGCCGCCGCGCGCGCCTGGCGGCACAGGCGCTCGAGCGCCGCGGCCACCGGGGCGCGCAGGTCCTCCCGGCCGTGGAACGCAGACGCCCAGTCCTTGGCCGCCGCAGGGTACGCGGCGGCCGCGTCGGCCGGCCACGAGCAGAACGCCGGCAGCGCCGCCCAGAGCTGCGCCTCCAGCGTGTGGCAGTGCAGCGCGACCAGCTTGTCGCCCGCGGCCGCCGCCGCCGCGGAGCGCCCGCCGAGCGCGCGCGCGAGAGGCAGCAGCGCGCCGGTCCAATAGGCGAGGCGCGCGCCGCGCACGTGGCGGCGCATCATGGGCAGCAGCCAGGTGCGCGCCTCTGCTGTGCCGTCGATTCCCTCCTTTAGGTTCAGGGGCAGCGCCGCCAGGACAGACTCAGGGCCCAGCCACCGCAGGGCCACGCCCAACGCGGCCTCTGCGGCCGCGCCGTCGCTGCCAGCATCGCCGCCGCCGCCCGTGCCCGTCGCGGCCGCCGACCGCGCGCGGC
>NW_014013445.1:0-951 GCF_000611645.1 Monoraphidium neglectum
GGCGGGAGGGTTGTGGGGCGCTGCCTGGCAACAGCGAGTTTGCATTGTTGATGCCGAATTCATCAATTCGCCCGCACAGGGCACGCGACAGCAGGCCCTGCCCACTGTCCTCCCCCAACGCGCACCTCTGCTCAAACTCGGCCCTGTCCAGCCGCATCAGCCACTGCTGCCGCGCGCCCGCCGCCACCTCCCGCGCGTCGACGAGCGCCGCCCCGCCCGCCGCCGCCGCCAGCGCGCCCTGCTTCCCCGACACCAACGCGCCGCCGCCGCCGGCCGCCGCCTCCGCCTGCGCCCCCGCTTCGCGCAGGCATTCCTCCAGGAACAACTCAAAGGCGCTGCGCGGCCGCGGGGGCCGGCAGATCCGCAGCTGCGCCTCAACCGCCGCCACCGCATCCGCCGCGGCCTCGTGGGTGGCGGCGGCGTGGCACTGCGCGCAGCGGCCGCCGGTGGACGCCGCCTGCTGCAGCTCCGGGGGCTGCAGGGGGGCGCCGCAGGCGCTGCAGGCCGGGCCGTCGCCGAACAGGAGGAGCTGCGCGCTGGGCGCCTGGGGTGGGTTCAGTAGCAGGGTTGGTGCGGTTGATGGTGTGATCACGTGATTTTGGGGGTTGTGATGAATGGCCATGTCATGCAGGTGGTGCGGAGGCGCGGGCAGGGGACCAGTGGCTAGCCACTCACGCGAGGCTGCTGGTTGAACCTACCTGGCCATACGGCACCATGGCCTGCGCCTGCTGCTGCTGCTGCTGCTGCTGCTGCTGCTGCTCCAGCCTTTGCGCCTGCATGCATAGGGTGGGCAGGGCAAAGGGGGGTACTGCACCGCGTCAAAGGGTGGTGCGAACACCGGCATCGCATCCTGCCTCGGTCAGGCAGCTGCCGCGCAGCTGCGGCGGCACCGCGACGTCCCGCATGCGACTTTACTAACGCAGGCGGGCCCTGCCCGCCCGCCCAACCGCC
>NW_014013445.1:1466-4767 GCF_000611645.1 Monoraphidium neglectum
GGGGGGGGGGGGGAGGAGGTGCGCGGCAGGCGGTTCGGGGGCCGCACCGCAGGCGCGGCGCCGGTAGAGGCGCGCAGCAGGCGGGCTGGGGCAGCGCGTTGGGCGGAAGCAGGGCCGCCCACCTGGTCACGGGATGTCTGGTCTTCCCAGGGACGGAGGTCACTGGTGGCGGTTGCATGGAGGGGCAGCGGCGCGCGGCACGCCAAGGAGGACAAAAACATCAGCCCGCACTTTAGGTTGAAGTCAAGCTAGGACATAGATGCGTGGGGGACATCTAGAACGTGCGTGGTCAGCCCAGGAGGGGGCCTCCTGCCGCGCTGCATGGCACTCGCTGCGGCGTCGAAGAGGGCCCCCCGCCACCACTGGCCCCCAGCCGGCCGCCACGCCCTCACCTCGGCCGCACCCACGAGTAGTCTCGCGGCACGCCCTGCGCCGCCGGCGGCCCCAAGAACACAGCGCACACGAACTTGGGGGCGCCGCGGGGCGGCTTGGGGCGTGATGCGAGGACCGCCTCTGGGCAGTCTTCGTCGGGTGCAACAGTGGCCTGGGAGCGAGTGCGGGGGTTACGAGGCGCGCGCGGCGTGGTGAGCAGGCGTGGGACGCCCTGCGCGAGTGATCAGGAGGAGCAGCGCCCGCCACATGGTGTCGCGGCTTGCACCGGTGCGCGCTGGCGCCGTGCACTCGAATCTCCCATTTGTGCTGTCCCTGCGAGCTCACATGGTACCCTGGCGCCATCACAGGGCAGCCCCTACTAAGGCTCAGCGGCGTCCAGTGCATCTTACCGGCCATATCCGCTCTCTCAGGCCGTGGAAGGCCCAGCACAGGCCTCGAGGCTTGTTCTGCACCTGCTGCAGGGCCATGTTCCCTCAGCCTGCTGCCTCACGCTGCTTCCCAGCCTGCCTCTTCAAGATTAAATTCCCATTTGATCCGCGGCGTAGGCTCGGAACAGTGCCACCGCTGAGCGGACTCTTGCCAAGCTGCAGGATGATCCACAATGATGGTGGCCGAGGCAACAGGAGCCCTGATGATAAACTAAAAATAACCAACTTGTAACATGTGTATGTGAGGACTGCAAAAAGAGGGGTGCTGAAGCAGCACATAAATTGCAATCTTTGTGATCTGGCCGGGCTACGTGTTACCAAATTAACATGGGTGAATTCACCCATGTATGATTCCAACAATCTCGAGCAGATGTTCAGACGCTGCTGATCTGTTGCAGTGTTGGCTTGGGAGTTGGCATTCTTCATGCTGCCATGAGCAGCAAACCATCCAAGCAGGAGCTTCTAGAAGCGGGTCGGCGCAAGGTGAGCAGGTCCCAAGGCTGACGTCGTGGACGGGAACAGACTCGCGCATGCTGCTCAGGCGCCGCCGTGGCTGATTGACAATCGCGCTGTCCGCGATCCAACCAGCCCGTCCTGACCCCAACGTGCCCCCGACATCGCTGCTCAGCTTGAACTATTCAGAAAGAGCAAGCAGGCTAAGGCGCCGCAGCCCGCAAGTTCGCCACAACAACCGCAGTCAGCCGCTGCCAGCAGTGGTGGCGGCGCGCCTGCCGATGCACAGCCATCCATCGCAGCGGCGCAGACCCCAGCACCCCAGCAGCAGCCCGAGCCGCAGCCGAGAGACGGATCTGATGTCGAAGGGTCAGCAGGCGCCATGGGCGGCGGCGACGCGGTTGCGGGCCTGGATCTGCTGCGGAGCCTCCAAGCGGCGCCAGCCCCATCGCAAGCTGTTGGCCAGCCGGCGCGCCAGCTGCTGGGCAGCTCTCTTGAGGAGCTGGCGATGCTGAGCGGTGGCGCCGGCCTGCCACCGCAACACACTCACCAATTGGGTGCAACCCAGGGGTCCCCGGCGTGGCAGCAGCAGCAGCAGCAGCAGCAGCAGCAGCCTCAGGGGGTGAACCAACAGGTCGCAGCAGGTGGGGCGGGTGAGGCGGCGGTCACAGCCTCACCGGCCAAGGAGCAAACGCCGCGGCCGCCGCCGCAGCAGCAGCAGCAGCCAGACGGTCATGGCAATGCAACGAGCGATGCATATTTGCGGGCTTCCTGGGGCTCCCTGTTTGGCTCCCGCCCTCAAAACGGCCAGCCAGACCCATCAGCAAGCACGGACGCGCCGCCGCCGCAGCCGGAGGCTCCAATTGAGGCGCCAGCGGCAACAGCGGCAGCGGCCGCAGCGGCGGGAGCTGCGGCGGCGGCGGCGCTGGCTGATTTGGAACAGTGGCGGGCAACGACACAGCCTGGCTCTGCGGGAATCGCTGTGCCACCTGCAGTCGCCTTTGCAGGGGATCCCGACGCGCCCCAACCGGCTGCGCCATCGGCCGTCAACATCAGCAGCCCAGGAGGGCGCAGGGCCGCGGCACCACCTGCTGCGCTTCCGCAGCATGCATCTGCCCAGCAGCCGCCATCACCGGCTCCGCCGCAACAGTCCCTGACGTCGGACCTCGCCCCAAAGGCGCACAGCAGCTACGCCAGCCTCGCTGATGGATACTTACAACCCAATCCACAGCGTCAGCAGCAGCAGCAGCAGCAGCAGCAGCAGCAGCAGCAGCAGCAGCTTCAACAGCGGCAGCAGCAGCAGCAGCAGCAACCTGTGGCGGTGGCAGTGGCTCAAAGCAGCTGGCAGCCTGGCAAGAGCTCGTACGCCGCGCTCGCGGACAGCTTCTTTGCTGGAGGCCGCGACGGAGGCGCAGAGGCAGAGGCAGCTGCGGGCCGCGCCCAAGAGCAGCGGCCGCTCTCGCCGGCTTCAGGCACGGGTTCCGCCCCGCCTGGTCCGGGCGAGGGCCTCTACGGGGTGCTGCCCCAGCAGCAGCAGCAGCAGCAGCAGCAGCAGCAGCCTGGCGTCTTGTTGGAGGGGTCGCCCTCTCTCCGGCGATACGCCCTTGAGGGGGCCGCGGCGGTGGGAGCTGCTTACCCCGGGCCCGTGAGCGGGGGAGGCAGCCGCGACGGTTCACCGCGCTCCGTGCCGTCTCGTGTCTCACAGCCACACTCGCAGGGGGCGTATTCCCCAGGGGCCAACTACCAGCAGCAACAACTGCCGGCGGCATTGTTCCAGCATCAGCAGCAACAGCAGCAGCAGCAGCAGCAGCAGCAGCAGCAGCAGCACTGGTTGTACCAACAGCAGCCTGGCGCCTCGGGCTTTGACAACGGACCCCAGCCAGCCAGCGGCGCCAGCAGCTGGGGAAATGGCGCTTCACAGCTGCTTTCTGTGGGGGCGGCGGGGCATTCTGGTATGCCGCCAACCCAGCAGCAGCAGCAGCAGTTGAGCGCCCCAGCAAGCGCCGCCGCTCTCTTCACGTCCACGC
>NW_014013445.1:4882-6061 GCF_000611645.1 Monoraphidium neglectum
CCCCAGCTCCGGCGCCCTCCCCGGCCCGCCCCCGCCGCCCGCCGCCGCGCCGCTGCCGCCGTCGCAGCAGTCTGCGAGCCTGAGGGTCCTGCAGACCCACATCGACGAGCTGACCTCAGAGAAGCTGGAGCTGATGCGCGGCCTGCAGCAGCAGGCCAAGCTGGCGGAGGGCATGGCGGACGAGATGCGGGCGCTCGAGGAGCGGAACGCGGGGCTGCTGGCGGCGCTGGAGGAGGAGCGGAAGGCGGGCAGGCAGCAGGCTGCGGAGGTGAGCCTCGCGCCCTGGGGTGCTGCAGGGGGCGGGGGAGGGGGCTGCGGTCAACTGTCAACGGCAAGCGTTGCAGGGTGCTTGATGACAGTGGGGGTTCAACAGTAGGAGATGCGCGCTCTCACGTGGCCTGCTGCCCTTGTGTGCTTGCCCAGGCGGGGGCTGCGGCGGCGGCGCTGCACCGGTTGGCACAGGAGCGCGACGCATACAAGGTGGCGGCGCAGGAGGCTGCTGACCGCGCACAGGTGCCTGGGGCTGCCCGTCTGGCAGGCAGTGCTTGCGTGTGTTTGTGCGGCTGCGTTGGCATGCAGGGCCATGGGGTGTTTGAGTGCAGCGGGTCTGCGTCGATGGGCGAGTCAAATTGGCGAGCAGGGCGGTGTTTTAGAACCGGGGCAAGGGCATGCATATTTGGCAAGCACACACAAATACACACACACACACATACGCACACACACACACACACGCACGAAACCACAACTCACACGCCGTGCCATCCTGACCTCTAATCAGTCCATGGCCGCCGAAAACGTGGAGTTTGAAAACAGCCTCCTGGAGTCCAAGTCCGCCCGCCTCAAAGCGGAGAAGGCCGCGGCAGCCGCAACCTCAAAGCTGTCGAAGCTCGAGTCCCGCCTGCAGGCTGCAGAGGACGACGCCGCCCGCGCGCGCCGCGAGGCCGCGGCCGAGCGCGAGGCGGCCGAGGCATTGGTCGCGGAGCGGCGGCTGCTGGTCGCGCGCGCGCTGCAGGCGGAGGCACGCGTTCGTGCGCTGTCAGGCGCCGCGGGCGGCGACGAGCTTGCGGCCGCGGAGGCCGCGGCGGCGACGGCGCACGCGCGCGCGGCGGGCGACGGGCGGCGGCGCGTCGAGACGGCGGACGCGGCCGTGCAGGCCGGCGGCGGAGGCGCGGCGGGGGG
>NW_014013445.1:6483-12905 GCF_000611645.1 Monoraphidium neglectum
GCGGCGCATCGAGCGCCACGCCGAGCGCGAAGCTCGCGGCAGAAGCCCTCAGGCTCATCGTTTTGAGCGCCGCAGCCGCAGCAGCAGCAGCACCAGCAGCAGCGCCAGCCACAACCCCCACTGACACGGGTGCGCAAAACGGCGAGCTCCCGGCCGAGCCTCTCGCCGCGGCGGACCTCTCCGCGGCTCTGGCTGACATCTCCTCGTGGCTTCCCCCAGCGATCGCCGTGGGCGCAGCCGCGGGTGGTGGCGACGGCGGCGCGGCGGGCGTCCTCAGCGCGCTGGGCCCTGGGGAGGACGAGCGGCGGCTGGTGGAGAGCATCCACGCGCTGCTGGAGGACTTGGAGGGCAGCTGGGCCGGGCTGGCGACGGACCTGTCTCATGCGCGGGTGCGTGGGTGATCTGTGTGCTGATGGCTCTGTGGTCTCAGTGCTGGTGCCTTGCGTTCAGGAAGCAAGACGCAAAAGTAGACATGTCATTGACGTCCTTGTCGTGTGTCCCACTTGCAACGCAGCCTATATGTTTCCATCGCTGCATTTTCTCTCCTAGGCGCTCAACCGTGATCTGGAGGATGAGAACGCCGATCTGCAGGAGCAGATCAGGCGCATCACCAAGGCGGCCGCAGCAGCTGGCCTGCGGCTACCAGAGCCGGCGTCGGCAGACCCGCAGCAAGGTCAGGACGTGGGGGACAGGCCGCAGCAGCAACAGCAGCAGCAAGAGCAGCAGCAGCAGCAGCTCGCACAGTTCGCCAACGGCTTGCCGCAGACTCCGGTGCAGCAGCGGCGACCAGAGGGCACGACGGCGCAGCAGGAGGCGCTGCTGCTGCTGCCCGGCGGCATCACGCCGGGCGGTGAGTCGGTCGGGGACAACGCGGCCGGCCTGGGCACCCCTGGCCCTGCAGCAAGCCCGGCCAGGCCCGTAGCAGCAGCAGCAGCAGTAGAATCGTCACCAGAGGCACCTTCGAGCAATGCAGGCCGCGGGCCGCCACCATTAGTGCCGGCGCGCGATGCTGTGGCAGGCTCACCCGCGGGCTCTGCTCGCGGGAGCTTCGCTGGCGGCGGAGATGGGGTTGGGGGCGCGGCGACCAGCACGGCCGACAGTGCACCCGCGCCCGCGCGCTCCCAGAGCAGCCGCAACAGCGCGGCGCGGCAATGGGGCGTGTTTGGCATGCTGGCGGGGCGGCAGGGGGTTGCCAGTGCGCGGTCGAACGCTGTTGGCCTGTGATGGGCGGGCTGAGCTGCATCGCAGCATCTGGGGATTGTTTCGTCCAGCCAAGAGCCGGAAGTACTGTATAAGATGGAGTTACGTGTTAGGCAACGGCCCCTCTAGCGGTGTGTGTCATCTGATCAACCAAAGTTTAGGTATCGTCTTTTCCATATACTACGAGCAGATTGGGCTGGTGCCATCGCTCTGCAGCTGGCCATGTGCGCCGTCACCTTGGCTGTAACATCAGCCGCCATGCGTTGCACTGTGGTGATCCCTGATAGGAAGAGCTAGATGCCCTGACAGGATAGGCAGGCACTGTGACAAGTTTGCCTGGGCCAGTAGATCTCTATCCATTTTGATGTGGCTGGCATCAGCGTTGCATCGGGGATGTAATCAAGCCACATTCGCTGCCACTGAACCAACGCGGACGGCCTTGGCTGCGCACAAGAACCTCATCAACGCTAGGTGGGTCCTGCTGAAATAGCAATCTCCTTGGGCAGACCAGCCCCGGCATGCCTAAACACTGAAACATGCATGACTGCAAGGCGGACATGGCCTTCAAGCAGAGTCACGGCATTCCTGTTACACATTTGGTGCGCCGACCAATCGTGCTGGGCGTGTGGTTGGTTTGTTAGTCGGGGCGGTGAAAACAGCCTGCATGGGTAATCATCCATAGTCCGCCGACGTCCAGGTAGCAGGCAACAGCTTGAGCCCATCATTGTAAGGCGACGTGCGCAGAGCGAACGCAGTTGTACTTGATACATACCATTCAAATTACGGCGTAAGTGTTCATGGTGTACAGCCACGACAGCTTCACAGAATTGCAGCGAATCCAGGCGATACTTTTACACCCCTGTTCGACCATGCGCAATGCGGCAGACGGCACGCTGACACTTCCAGGTGTTGCGACGTGCCTGCTTTTGCTGCCGCCCTACATGGAGGGGTGGATGGGTGTCGCGGCCGCGTTTATGTGCCGAGGAGACTGACCGATGGTGAGACCGGGAGTCTGGCCAGAGACTGATCGATTGTGTGTAGAGAGCAGTGTGAAGAGAGTGCAATTGTAGCGGTCGAACTTGTCACGCACTGGCAGATGGCAAGCAGGAATGTCATGAGCCCTGGGGGATAAACATGACAGCCACATGCAGCGCGCGTGTGTGGAGAATACGGCTGCACATGGTCGCGGCGCCTGCATGGCTGCATCGCCTGCACGGCTGCACCACCAAGCACACCAGTGGCGACATCCTACAGGAAGGATTCAGAAGGCCAAGCAGGCAAAACTGAAAGGAAAGGAGCAGGAGGCAGAATTGCGACCGAGCCAGTTGGTGCTGGTCGAATACGCCTGCCCTGCGCTGCCAACGAAGCTGTTTGTCTTGTCGGTCCAGCCGTTGCACGTGAGCGCCACGCCGCCAAACATGTCGGAACCTGACCAATACAAGCCGGTCCCTGCCGGCATCACGCCCGCGGCGATGAGAGTGAAGTTGTCGAGGGGGCCTTTCAGGAGGTCCGCCCAGTCGGAGGCGATAGTTGCCGGGCTGGCGCCAGGCCCCACGATCGGCACGTTAGTGGGTACGCCGTAATTGGTCGGCATGTTGTTGATGGCGTCGTCGGCGCCTATGCTCAGGAAGGCGCGCACGCGCAAGTAGCCGGGAGGTCGGCGGGCGGTGGCCAGCTGGCATCGGCTGTCGGCGCCGGCGCGGCCGCCAAAGTTGCCACCCACCGTTGCGTCGCCGTTTACCGAGTACATCACAATCTGCACGGGCATGCGCAGGAAAGCGTCCGCAGGAACGCCGCCCAGGGACGCCGCGTCGATCGTCGCGCCGACACGGACAAACTCGCTCACATTGATGGCCGGCAGGCTGGCCCTGAGCGCGGCGAGGGCCGCAGTGGTGTTCGTTCCCAGCAGCTGCAGGGAGTTTGTGAGGGCCGCAAGCTCCGCAGTGATGTTGGCAGACTGCTGCTGCACGGCTCCCTCGAGGAGCGCGGCTTCTGAGGAGACGAGGGCCGCCTGCTGCGCCGCAGTCGCGTTGAGAGAGGCCGTGCCAGCAGCAGTCGTGGCAAGCTGCCCCTGGAGAGCCAGCAGGCCGTCCCGCAACTGCGTGACGGCGGCGCCCGTCGCGGTCGCGTTTGCCTGGGGGCCGCCGGGGGCCCCGCTGATCGCGGCGTCGATCTTGGACTCGAGGGCAGCCAGGCCGACGTTGAGCTGAGCTGTGGTCGTCAGGCCGCAGCCGACGCGCAGGGTCGTTGGGTCCTGTGCGGGCGGTCAATAGCGGCAGCAGATTGTTGGGCAAGGTCATAGTGCGGAGCAAGCGCGTTGTCGTGTATGAGAATCACGTGCCCAGACTGCAGTAGTGGCACCATCTAAGCCCTCGTCCCCACCCCCCCTTGCCATACACACCCCAAGGGGCGCGCCAAACGCACTGCTGTACGTCTACTTCAGACTGGGGCGAAGCACCCTCGCTGGCCCGCGCACCTGGCTGTCGGTGGTTGCGTTGGTGGACAGCAGCAGCTCGCCGCAGAGCTGCTGCAAGGTTGCGGACGACCTTGGGGTGCAGGACTGCACAAGCCCTTTCACCTGGGCGCACTGCGCATTCACGAGCAAAGGAGGCCGATGCATGTGTGCCCCGGCACCGTTTGTTGGGGTGTTAGAGAGCGGGCAGGAGGGGTCAAAGGTGGAAATGGGGCTGTTCAATATACGGTCCCTGGCGTGGCACCTGGCGCCCATCAGGCCACCTGCTGTGTGTTGGGCTCGGTCGGGGCTGCGGCTGGCGCGTCCGGGCCCAACCGCTTCCCAAACGCAGCGGCTGGTTGCTAACCATTGCGACCCTCTTGACCTTGGGCGGGGAAGTAGCTGCGCACACACTGCAAGGCAATGAAACAGCAAGGGCAGTTGTGGCGGGAGGGGATTGAGGTTTACCCCCCCCCCCCCGAGAGGGGTCCAAGGGGTGAATCTGCGAGCAGCCACCCAGGCGTAAGTGATGCTTGTGCCTGTCGGCAGGGCAGGGACGTCTCCTCGACAGCTGGACCTTGTCTGGCGTTGGCCTGCAGTTCGTGGGTTGATGCAGGCTGGGAAGCCCATTGCTGATCATGTGACAGTGTCCCAAAATCCAGCAGTGGCGATTTGGCCAGCAGCCCGTGACACAGGCGCAGGGCCCCTTTCCGCCCCGCCACTCCCAAGCCCGTCAAGCGCCGCACCTGAGCATGGCAGCCAGCAACAGCAACACGGCCAGGGGCAGCTGCAAGCCCGTTCGGTTGCCCATCACGGGGTTCGTGATGTGGACACCCGGACCGACCATCTGGTGTGTCAGTCGGTGACGAGCTCAGGACACCTCGAAAGGATGAAGTGACAAGATTTTGAAACGCTTCAGTGGGGTCGATGAGCGGCTACGCTGCGCCGGGGCGGAGCCCAAAAATACAAAAGGTGGCAAAATGGTGAAATGACAGGACATAACGAGTCCCAATCTTGGCGATTCATTCACTAATGAAGTCTTCGACAGGTGGCTGCAACGCAGCAGTGCAGTGGCACGAAATGGGGGGCGTTGAGAAAGCTGCCAGAGTGTACCCGCGTGTGTGCCAGCCACTCCGAATTCTGAGGCCGCCAACGGCTGATGCGCTCCACTAGGCAAGCTCCGATGTATTGTACACTTTGTGAACCTCATGCAGGGACCGGATTTGCTGCAGATGCTGGAAGACGGGCACAGTACTGGCTTGCCAGCTCAGGCTCACACCCCATGGCGCGCGGGTGCGAGCGGCGCAAAGTCTAGACTGCACCAAGGCTGGCACCCATGAGCTCGCTGCAGGGTAAGTTCCGTCCAGGCATACGTATTGGCACCACACTGGCCCATACTGAAGGCTGCAAGCTGATGGGGTGTGCGTGCTTCAGGAAAACAGGGCGCCACACCGCACACAACAACAGTTGCAGGTGTCGACCCCTGCGGCTCATGCAAGGGCACTCGAGTCTGTGCTGGCTACAGCTTGAGATGAGGCGGGGCGGCGCAACTCCTCAGCACGCATGGCACGATGGGGGCCTTTGCCTGCTGCTCTGCCTCGTTCGCCGCGCACCACAGCACCGCCTGTGGAGGGTCGACACGCTCGCTGTGTGCCCGTGCTGCCCACCAGACTGCAATGCGCGTTTCTTTGAGTGCCCAACCACTGCGCACCTGCGCGCCTCGGCGCGTTGCGCCCCCCTGTTTTATGCTGCCGCAGTCCCCTTTGCTTGCTTGCGAGGTGTGAAGTAACCAAGGCAGCTCCGCCTTGCCTGTCTTGTGCATTGCTCCTTGATTATTCAGCAGAGCTTTGACTCCAAGATCTTCCTATCAACACTCGCGTTTGCTCCACAAGTGCCTCTTTGCGCAACCGTTTCAAGTGCGGCTATGATAAGCTTCCTTGTTGCACCCAAGCAAGCTGGACCCCCAACTCTCTCCCTGGCCATTGCCTGCTCGTTGAAAGCTTAAAACAATGTCAAAACAATGACGTACTACATTACCAACCAACCACAAATGCAACGGCCGTTCCGTCACCCCTCTTTCAGCAGCCGCCGCAGCTCGCTCTTCCTAACCTGCGAATACAACAGAGATGGCCAAACGGCAGGCCTGAGACGCCGAGTTGCGGCGATAATGAGGGGGAGGAAGCTGACGGGGGGCATCCAGCGGACCTGGCACCCACCTGCACCGAGATGCTGCCGCCGCTGCGGAAGACCCTCAGGGAGTCGTCCAAGTACACCACCTAGGGGCGGTAGGGGGGCGGTGGGGCAATGCGATCAGCGTGGCGTTGTTGGAACCGCAGCTGTCGGGCGATATGGGCACCTCAAGCGCGTGCGGCGCTCCTCGCGACAGCTCGAGGCTGCGCTGGCGTGTGCGTGTGCGCTTCAGCCGCTGGCGCCGCCGGCCGTGGCGGCAGCTGCATACCTCGAAACGACCGCTGCCGCGAATTGGCAGGGGGACGTCGAGGCCAAACAGGTGCAAAGAGCCACTGGAGATGTCCGCGCGGATGGCTTTGGGCGTGCTGGCGCTGTCGTCCTGCGGCAGGATGCAGACGGTTGAACAGCCTCGAGCCAAAAAGGTGCGGCCCAGGCGAGGCACGATCGACCTCCCTGATTCCTGGTGACTGCACGGCCCGCGGCTGGGCCCGCCCCTGCGTCTGATCCCACGGCAGGCAAGTCGCTGGAGAGGCAGAAGCCAGCACACAGGTTGAGTCGGCCACCGGCGCGAACCACACCC